>NC_056729.1:869561660-869679160 GCF_019279795.1 Protopterus annectens
CAGCTATATTAATACAGTATCAATAGTGATGTCCCTTTTCACACCCATGTATGTGTGCCATTGTCCAGATGTATTGCTGTAACAGGTTGAGAAGTATGATTGAGCAGCAAGACTGTAAATACAGTGTGCCATACTTACATTCAATAGTAATGTATACCAGGTATCCTCCTGAGCACATGTATGTATGCATATGTTCAGCTGGAAGGCACAGAACTAATCACATGGGTTTCAAGAAATCAGGTAAATAGGGTGTGCATGTTACATGTGTGTTATATCAGTGTCAGTGCATACAACAGACATATATGTGTACAGCTACTGGTGGTTGCCTTGCCCTGACACTGATGTGGGTACTGGAGTAAGCATGATTATCAGGTATTAATTAGACAAGTGTATAATAATCAGACCACAGAACATCATTTCATAATGTTTCTTATCTTGAATATGACCCCTAACCTGTCCAGTTCCATTGCAATACAATCAAAGGTGTTTCTAGGAAGGTGAGCAACTATTGCCAAGGGAAGATATGCCCTGATGTTAGAGTCCAGACCAAGACGGATGAATGCTGTAACCATCTCAAGTGGTGCATACACAAGTTTAAGGGTGTACACACTCATTCAACTGGCTTATTGTACTGTGTATTATTTCCATATGCTTTCACAGACCAGATTGTTATGTTTTAAATTGAATTGCACAGGCTATAGGTCACATTACAGGTGGGAATTGTTATGAAATGAGTTATTGTGCTGTCATGTTCCAATTGCACAAATACCAGGCAGTGTATCAGGGGTGTGTAGCCTTTATATCCACTGTAGCTATAGGAACACAGCAGTACCTGACCTGTATATCCAGTCTCCACCAAGGTAGAGTAATTCCCTTTGGTGGACAGCAGCAATACACAAACAACATAATAGGTTGCTACATTGGCTGTACAGGGACTCATAGATGCAGGCAACAACTTTGAAGCAAGTCCATCTATATCTGACCAAGCAGGTAAGTTCACAGGTGATGTCCTGCAAGGCTGACTATGACTATAAATTGGATATATCCACACCAACAAGGACAGTTGCAACCGTGTCTCCACATATGTTGTAAATCTCAGATGAAACAACACAATTCACCTTGTACTGTGGGTAAAGAACACCTCATACACACATGCCATGGATAAAGGCAACCTGCATCACACAGGTTAGTTGGGAACATTGCCACCCTCTCCACCCCAGTCATACATGGAGATATGCACATCAACCACACTCCTCCCCACAGCAATGGTGAGCATGTACATATTGCCTACTGATGGCAAGATCAGCATATCTCCATGGGACATACTAACATCAATGTCTGCCTCCTACATGAACTCAGGTATGTGCTCAGAGCTCCATCACACACCACAGGTCAAGCACAGGCCTGCCACCATGCACACACCATCCACATGGAAGATGAGCACTGTCAACCCTCCACACAGAAATGAATGGAGTATAGAGGATTATGCAATGGTAGTCTGGATTTTTTTCAAGTAATATCCACTGCTAATGTGCATTTTGACAACTGTATGAGGTCCTGTGACCTTTTCCTGTTCATGTCTTCCAGGTAACATGCAGAGTGCTCACCTACCAGCATTCTCTGTTGGGAAACAGACATTCACCAATATGTGACTGAGCATTATGTCCTGTCATGTGGATGGAGAGCAGAAGATGTGCAGGAGAGGACTGCCTTGTGGAACAGTGTGGTCCACAGGGTAAATGATGCTGGACTGCACAGCAGAACTTACGTGCATGTGCAGCATTGGGCCACCGAGCTCAAATGCCATGCCCATCAATGGGCTGCTGCTGTAGCAAGGAACCAGCTAAACGCAGGTGGGAGCCCAGCCATCCATCCCCCACTGACACCCATTGAGGAGCTCCTCACCACACTTGGGCCACACACCAAATGCACAAGCCATGATGTTGAGGGAATCATTGTGGAGGTGGGTTGCACACATACACTGGATGAGGAACGTGCAGGTAAGGGCCCAGTGGGGATTAGTACACTAATGTATCAGACATACATATATCTGTATTGTATCTACATGCAAGTGTCAGGTCCAATTGCAGTTGTTGATGAAGTTTTCTAATGCACAGAGGTGCACGTCTATGGTGAGGACAAGACATTGTGTATTATTATGATTAGTACTGTAGATGTGCAGACATGCTGCATCCATCCTATACCAAGGTCACATGTGCATCTGCTGACAATAACCCCCTCTCAAAACTACCTAGAACCCTCTGTTCTGCATATGGGACATCAGCCTGTAGCTGGTGGGTATTGCATTGTTGTGTTGTTGCCTGGCAATACCCCAGGCATATGAACCACATGCAATTTACCATGCACACAACCATCGGTAATAGCTGTATTGCTTTATGCAATAGCTATATTGCCTGTTGTGCATGTTCACTTGTGCTAGGGTTAACTGCATTGCATCACAGTGTTCACCACTGGGGCCTATCTGATGTGAATTCAACATTCCCGCAGCATACATCACAACTTGTCAGTGCCAAGACATCTGGACAGAGGCCACTAAATTGTGCTGGACAAACATCCTAAGGTAAAGTCATGTGTGACACATTACTGGTATACGGTGGATATAAATTGTATACACACCACTCTTAAGATGCAAGGTGTTCCTGTTACATACTAATTAGGCCCACAATATGACAGTCCACACCTCTTCCAACCTTTAATGTGACCCATAACAGGTACAGTTCACTTGTAAAACCAAGCATCTGTACTCATGTATTGCACCTACAAAGCAGGCCACCTGTGAGGGTGGCAGACATCCTATCAGCATGATGTTTCAGTCAGGTATGATACCTCATGCTGCCATATGTGTCAGCACACTCACTGTGGCCTATTTGGCTATAATATCGCATACATGGGCATTGTCAAGGCACATAGACCACGTCCAACCACGTATAGGTTTCAAACATATGGATATTCCAGACACATCTGTACAGAGGACTGTACAGTGGTTTAACCTGCTGCATGTGAGGCAGATGCTGTCACCACACCATATAAAGTAATGGCAGTGGGAGGTGGTCACCAGCCATGTATGGTATACACATCAAAATGGTATAAGCCACACATGATATGACCCTCACACACACAAACAGTTGCCAGCATTAGATGAGAACTCCTGCCTATCTAGGTATTCCTACTATAGTGCTATGCAGTAATGATACGCGCTACAGAGCTTATACATTTCCATCTCAACCAAAGGTACTTCTGAGGTGGATGACATCAACAGATCTACTAAATTGGAGTAAAGGGAAGTGTAAAGGGTAGTACACAGGTCAAAAATGGTATGAGACAGATAGTACATGATTAACACACACATACACTCGCCAGTATTGGGATTAGAACTCCTGGCTATCTATGTATTTCTACTTTAGTGCTACGCAGTTATGAGATGCACCACAGAGTTTATACATTTCCAACTCAACCAAAAGTACTTCTGAGGTGGATGACATCAACAGGTCTACTAAATTGGAGTGAAGGTAAGTGTAAAGGGTAGTATACAGGTCAAAAATGGTATGAGTCATATAGTACATGATTCACAAACACATATACACACACAGACACACATGCCAGTATTGGGATTAGAACTGCCTACCTAGCTATATTTACTATAGTGTTACACAGTTACTCCACTTGCTACAGAGATTACTGAACTTTCAAATGGCCAAACTGCTAACTGCACAGCTGTAGTAAAGTATTACTGGTGGCAGACAGTCTGCCACCTGTTCCACCCATACATTATGCTAGTTCTTTCTGTCTTGCACTTCAACTAACATTATGGCTTGGCACTTCACCAGGTTATTGTATCATGAAGTGTGGCACACCTGTTAGCCATCAGAAGTACTTTTTCATCACAGATGTCGCCCCAGTACTTACTAGTTATGTCTACCCCTCCTGCCATGTTTGAAGGGTGGTTATCTTAGCTTTCACCCATTGACCTGGTGCATATGTCCATTCTGGGGCACTGTTGCAACTGCTGCATGTACACAGATAACCCTCCCGTCTAAACTCCAAACACTCAGATCTGTGAGGGTTACCCATATATCACCCAACGTGGGCATATGCACGGTCCACCAAATAATGGACTAGCATGTCAATAGGATAAGGTTAACCCATGCACCACACCATGTGGAACATGTAGCTCACCATGACACCCACTTTGACAGCCATGACATACAGTGAAAACCACACAACTACCTTCTCAGAGGCACTCAATGGACATCTACCCAAACAGCACAGACCAGCAAGGCAGACACCCACTCAGACACCGCAACATGGCACATGCCAAGGGACACATATTTAACCTAGACAGTGTGCCCCCAACCTAAACCCCTAATCCTAACCACCTTGCACAATACAGTGATCATGATTAACTCAATACTGAGCCACACACAGCCCACTCACTAGTTTGAATATGGAGCAGGTAACAGCCAAATATCAATCACGTGCCCACATTTAATACATGACACAGCCTGTCATGTCACTCCACAACAACTATGAGTATCACTCCATATTCATGTGGGTGTCAATGAATTGGGGCACACCTCCCTGGACTACATGAGAGGATACATGGTTGAACTCTCTGATTATGTGGTTCAGGCAGGTGTGACAGTAGCCCTGGGTAGTGTACCGCTGTCACCCAGAATCATGCTGCAGTACTACCAAAAGATGGTTGACTGCAACTTTGGCTTACATGTTGTGTCATTCTCAGGGGATCCAGGACCTCTCTGTCTGGGATGGCATGATTGCCAGAATCCAGTGACTTGCCACGGATGTCCTACATCTGTCACCGCTGGGTTGCCAAGTACAGGCTACATGTCTTGCCACTCCCATGGTGCCTTATTAGACAGTGTTCCTAATGTTATTGCCACCATAACAGCTACACATGTATGCAATCTGAGGTTCATGCTGCTCAACAGTGGACATCTAACTGTCACGATGCAGTCACTCATAGCAGTTGTTGGAGTGGAGGATACATGTCTGCTGTAATGGAGAGGTGGTTCGCAGCAGCAGACAGCAGACCTGCAGTATCAGGCTATGACGCATTCCACAGCTATCAGCCCCAAACATGGACCACACCACACCTCCACAGGTGGTGGTGTCTCCATATTCATTATGGATAGGAACACCTCCAGACTAGCATCCCATCATAATGCATTGGAAATACTTCCATTACAATTGCCTTTGGGTAATGGTGCTATCCAGGCCATAGCCTGCTATGGGTCCACATCTATATCCCTAGACCGTTGATGCACATTCCTCAACACCCTGACATTTCTGATGGTCCAATGCAACAGTGACATAGTACAAGTCTTCAACTACCCCTCCATCACCTGGGAAATGCAGCCAATAACCAGTACAGTGGCCCAACACTTCTGAGAGTCATCATTTCCATTGCCCTAGACCAGCTTATACTGACCCATGGTAGAGGATGCAACAACCTTGACCTGTGTTGACCACTTAAATATGGGACCATTGCTCATCCCCAGATGTCAATCCCTGCATGGTGAGTGTCACACAGGCTGTAATCAACATGGAACTTAACATGTCAGCCACCCCCCCCCCACAAAGATAACCAGCTGGTAGAAACTCACCAACGTTGACTTTACAGCCATGGGGGTGGATGTCTTCACTGCACCCATGGTAATGGGATGTAGCTGCATGAATGTGGAATCATACACATAGGCACTGTACAAACAGGTACATGAATGCATGGTGCTAGCCAGAGCCAAGAGAACCCAGACACTGTCCTCCAAACACTGGGAGACAATCTGAGGGTCCCCTGCCTTTACTGTAGTGTACATCAGAAGGAGGACACTGTTGCAGGGAAAGAAGATGTCCCATGAC
The DNA here is from genome assembly GCF_019279795.1 of Protopterus annectens. Taxonomy (NCBI): domain Eukaryota; kingdom Metazoa; phylum Chordata; order Ceratodontiformes; family Protopteridae; genus Protopterus; species Protopterus annectens. The sequence goes on from NC_056729.1 coordinate 869,567,559, forward strand.
TGTTGAACTCCCTTATTAGCCATTAGCCTCAAACACAACTTTGGATCTCTCATGGAGTCCCCGACAGGCATCTATGGCAGTAGAGATGCAGCAGACACCGATGACAGTCACAACAGCCTTGATAGTTACATCAAAAATCTCCACAGCATTAAACACAAGTGCTGTGAGTTACTGCACAAAGCTAATACCTATCCTGAGACAACAGATATTGGCCACAGTCTTGGCAACACATTCAGTGCCAGCTTTACCCCTTTCTCCCCACACAAGTGAAGTGCTGAGTGACTGTGTTCTCACATGCTGTATCTCATGTCTGTTCTAGGTGTCTGTGTCACCAGGATGTGGCCCTGCAGCAAGGCCACAGGGTATGGCAGTGTGGTGACCCATCCACCATGTCATAGGCAGGGTACAGTATGTGCACTGTAATTCCCTGTCTGTAACACAGTGATTGCATATACCTCACAGATTATAGGGTTGAGGGTTGTACATAGGTACATTTTAATGCAGAACATCTGTTGCAAAATGGAGAATGGTACATGTTCTGGTTTGGACAGACCTCCGATTGCCACAGCCACCGGGGATATTCATCAACCACACATACTGGGATTACACACTCACACACACACACACACACACACACACACACACACACACACACACACACACACACACACACACACACACATTTCCAGTACTGAGATCCATAGGTTCATTGCTTCATAGGTGTGTAGTAGGTGAATGGGCCTGAAGGCTCTACAAGGCTAGCCCAAGGGAATACCTTGGCATCAGGCTACATGACAATAGTCCCCAGTCTGTCTCAGGAATATAATCATTGGAGTTGTCCCCAGTGGTGGGTATTGTATTCCCCAGCCACTCATCCAGGTTTCGATTGTGGGTGGCCAGTGATGTGCACTGCTTCCCATGTATGTGGTCTATATTACATAAAATGGACAGTGTCTGGGTTGTGCACATGTCCCACACACATGTTCTTTGACATGTGGAAGTGTGCTTGAGGTCTCTGGGGCATGTTGTGTGGACAGCTTGGTAACTTCTGAAGTAGCATTCCTGACCTCATTTGGTGAGACCTGGCTATGTAACTGAGGTAGTGATTGCACCTACATTGACAGTATGATATGGGTATTCAGTGTAGTTAGTCATGTCTGTCCATACAGGGCATGTGTATAAGGCATGGTATTTCCTTTGTGGGGTACATTTGCAGACTCTACAGTTGTTGCAGCCATCCAGTGGATAACATGGCAAAAAGGCCACTGTACACGTTGATTGGGCTACTGAGGGGATGGAACAGGGTGCCATGTCCTTTTACTTGCTGGATAACACACATTCAGTCAAGAGATGTAACACATCAAAGTACTTTCTGATGTCACTGGCACTGTTGTGGTCAACAGGCATGTAGTCCACTGCAATCACAGCATTGGTACTATCTGTGAGGCAATATGCAGGGGAACTACCAATATAATGGTTGTTGCCTAGCCAAGTGTGTTTGTCTATGATACGTGGGTGGAGAGTGGTCTCTGAATAATAGAAGGATTGCCTATATTGTTCACTAATCCATACTGTCACATTTAGGACTGTGGATTGTCTACACCAGCCTCTCCAGTGTTTGACATCTGTTGGCCTTGTAATGTGGACATTGTGACATATACTAGGTCCTCAACATAATAATTTAGCAAAACCTGTCCCCCCAATTGATGCTGTTATTACACAATCACACCAACCCCACACACACTTGCCAGTACTGAGTTTCAAACCCCTTCCTAGCTATATATTGCTACTACATTGTACTGCATTTACCGCATGTGTCACAGAGCTTATAGGATGAATATTGTCCCAAGGTACTTCTAAGGTGAAGAACATCACCAGCCCTTGTAAATACTAGCATTGGGTGATGTAGTGGGTGAGAGATTCAAAAAAAATATTTTACCCTACACAGACATTTACATTTGCCAGGGGTGAGGTTCAAACTTCTGTCTAACTATCTTTGGAGCATTATGTTATGCATTTGCCACATGCACCACTGACTTTACAAGGTTTCGAGTTGGCAACAAGTACTTCTAAGGTGGATGATATCTGCAGGACTGCTAAAGTCAGGCACTAAGATGTGTACTGATTGTAAATGGGGCCAAAATCATTTGAGGTACAGACATACATATGTACACACACAATCACTTGTCAGGGATGAGATTCAAACCCATATCTTTGTAGTTGTTGCTACTACATTGTTCTGTATTTATCACATGCACCATGGGGCTTATTTATTGGAGTGCTCTGCAAAGGTATTTTTGAAGGTGAGTGACATCAGCAGCAGTGCTAAAGGAGGGGTAAGGAAAGTGTTGTAAGTGTGAAATAGAACAAAATCAAGTCTCTACAAGGATACACACACTGTCTCACACAAACACTCACATTTACAGAGTTACTGGAATCAGGATTGGAACACTTACATAACTAGTTTGCTATACTATAGTATTACTCAGTTATCGCAAGCACCACAGAGCTTATATGTTGGAGAGATGTCCAAAGGTATCTTTGAAGGAGAGTCACATCAGCAGCAGTGCTGAAGGAGGGATACGGGAGATTTAGTGAGTGTGAATGGCCTCAACCACATTCATCTAGAAACACACACACATATCTCACACACAACTTTACATTTCACAGGACTGAGATTACAACTGCTACATGGATACCTATATGTGCTGTAGTTTTACACAGTTATCACAAGCACCGCTGACACTATAGGGCTGAGGGCTAACCAAAGGTATTTCTACAGTGAATGACTTCAGCACATCATGTGTTATAGGCCAGTGGGATGTGTAGTGGGTGAGACTGGCCTCATAATGGGATTCCCTCTGTCGCTGTCTGTCTTTCTCTTCCCCACGTCTCTGTGTGTGTATGTTTGACATATTATATTATGTTTGCATTAGATATGTGTGTGTGTATTCCTATCCAGTGTGTGTGTGTGTGTGTGTGTGTGTGTGTGTGTGTGTGTGTGTGTGTGAAGTATCAATGGTGTACAATTCGGTGTGTGTGCACAGACAGCTGCGGATAACCAATAACTGTAGTCCACTGTGTTGTCAGACATGGGCTTCATTTCTCTAAGTGTCGGAGCATGCCCAGTATGGCCTTCTATGTTGAGTGTGTACATCCATTCCAGGGAGGGTTGGACTCCAGTTCAGAGTTTTGTTTGCTACAGCTACACCTAGCAAACTGTTTCTGCAGGATATCTGTAGATAGGTTGCCAATATGGAGATACAATGGGCTTAACATACAGGGGATACTGTAACTATTGCTGTATGTGCTGCTTGTGTGACATGTTTGGTTGTAGCATAGATATTCTGACATTTGTACTGTTTTACACTGTGAAGTGTCATGTCATCGACTACTGACAATTATCATTCTTTGCTCACAGTTATTTACTGGGAAAGACAAGATGAATGTAGCTGAGACCAATATTCTGAGGCATATAGACTACACATTCTGGCACACACCTGCCACTGTGGAGGGGTAGCTACAGACAATAGACTGCTGGTTCTGTGTAAATGGTGCAGCATCTTGTTAGTATGCTGGCTGGGGATCCCCTTCTTGTGCTTTTCTCAACTTAACGGAATAGCCATATCCTGCTGGGGCCATACCTCCCAGCTGTACAGATACACCCAGGTTATCCAGAGGCAGGACTCATATATCTGGTCAGTTTATCTTCACATTGTGGTTTACAAGCAGTTTTGTGGCTATTCATTCATGGGTTTGCAGTCTGGAGTAGTATGGGCAGACATTAAAGTTTCAGACTTCACACACTCCATGACATCCATGCTTCTACACCCCCCTCTGTTATTCTCTCCTCCACCTAACATTATGTGAGCAATATTTCAGAGCTATCCCTATAATTGGGCCTTTATCCCAGTAGTATTTATGGCCTGATCCACAGTCCTTGCAGTAGGACATGGGGAGGCATGCTCCTGGCATTTATCAACATGGCTTTGCAATTGTTTTCTATTTACTGTTAGGTTGTTAGTTGGGACCCCCTGACATTCCATACATTGACACTATGGGTGAGGCATGGGCCTTTGCCAGAGGACTGTTGGCCATTTGAGAGTGCTGCAAGACATCTTTTACTGCATTTCTACATGGGATTGTGGTGGGGGGTGCACACCTGCAGACTTTAACATTTGAAATGACTGTGCTGGTGCAGTTACTCTGTTGGCTTCCATTTCATACTATATTATGACCTATCATGTATACAGGAAGCATATCAGTGGAGTACACATATTAAATCTTAATAGCATATATTTGAGTTTCAGACTTCTTACCCTTCAGAACTGGAATGCAACTGCCAGACCTGTTGTAGCATGTCTGTGTAGGTCTGGTGGGGGGGGAGGGGGCTGTTCACCATTGCCATCATTTGGGGGCCTTAGCCCAGCCTTTCTTCATGGTCATCTATACCTGTCCTGCTGGGTGAGGCTGGTGGTGGATATGTAACCCTCATAGACATCTATGTGTGTGACCTATTGACACCCACAGTTCTTTGGGCCATCACATGTACTACAGTGGGGGATGTTACCTTGTGTAGTGCTGCCCAGTATGCTGGCACCAGTATTTGTTATGAATTTCCTGCTGTCCCATATAGTTGTCTGCTGCTATCCCATTTAGCCACCCAATTCCCTTGCATGCTTGCATCCATCTCATACATACAAGTATGAGAACATACTACTCCATTCAGTTATTGATTGGAAGAGTGACTTACCTTGTTGCTGGGCCATTATTGAGGACAGTGCTGGAGGGCTGACTATGTTGGATGCACATAGTACACTCCCTGTACATGGTAAAGCTCAGGTAGTGTCATGTTTGGCATCCCTTTTACTGTCTGTGTGAGTTGGAGAGAGGTATCAGTCCCTGGGTCCCTACAGTGTCAGTGTGTGTGCTATGCATTGCCTCTTTGCCAAGGCCTAGGCAGACTGAGCATGCCTGCTTCTGCCTACAGAGGCAGGCTCAGGATGTTCCTCCTCCGAGTCCCTCTGTGCCTATGCTGGCCTTGGCAATGGTGGGGGGCTGTGTGGCCCTGCCCCATGCTGTTTCTGCTGCAGCTGTTTCTGCAGGATCATGTTGTGTAGCATGGCACATACTATGAATATTTGTGTACATGTAGCTGGAGAGTACTGCAAGACTCCAATGGATATGTCAAGGCAGCAGAACTGTGACTTGAGCATCCCAAACACATGCTCTACAATGATCCTGGTTTGTGCATTTGCCTCATTATGGTGTTCTTGTTTAGGTGTGTGTGCATTTCTTATGGGTGTCATTAGTCATGGCTCCAGTGCATAGCCAGTATCCTCCACTAGATGGCCATATGGGATGTCCCTCCCTGGCAAACACCTGATACAGCTGTGAGCAATGCCAGATGTGGAATTTGTGATAGCTCCCAGGACTGCCAGAACACACATTCATGATAATGCCCTGGGCATCGCACACAACCTGGCAGTTGATGCAGGGGATGCCCTTGCGGTTTATGTAGACCCTGCCCCGCTCACCGGGTGGTGCTTTGAAATGGATGTGCAGTCTATAGTACCAACTACTACAGGGTATTCTGCTATATGGTGGAAGTGATGCATACGTGTGGTCAGCGCCTCATGGGCGGTGGGGAAATATATGTGCTCATTGGCATGTTGTGTCATGGCATCCAGGAACTGGTGGAGTACCCTGGATGCTGATGCCTGTGAGACCCCCATGATATCCCCAGTTGGTCTTTGGAAGGTACCTGTGGCTAGTATTCTTAAGCCTAGACATACCTTGGTATCTACTGGGATGGGTTCCCCTCTATTAGTTCTGTGTGTAAGGCGTGGCCAGCACAGCTCAATGATTTGCTGTAGAATGTCCCTGTCTATCCTATAGCGCTCTACTATTTCCATCTCATGTAGGCCCTGGTAGGTTACCCTGGGTCTATACACTCTTCTCCTCCTGCTTACTGTGGGTCATTTGTGAGCATTCTTCTCCTCACCACCCTCAGTCTCTAGCACATATTGATGGAGTAAAGCAGCAGCAGCCTTTAGCATATTTAGTTATTTTTTGCCAGTTAAAAATCGCCCATCTGTGCACACCGGTGGTGTAGAGTTTATGGGAAAAAACTATCTGTAGGGTGTTTGCATAGTTTATATTAGTGTGCTGGGCTGCAGCATGTGTAATTGGCTGATTCTGATACATTCCACCTGCCAGCTATGCTAGTTCTCCTTGATTGCCTTCCTACTGCTGTTTCCACTTCCTCCCTGTTTAAGCCCTGAGGCACGCCATGCATACCCAGTGCTCAGATGTAAACTGTTCTGCTATTTACTCTGTTTTTTTTTTATTTTATTTTTTTTTTAGGCCCGTTGCAAACCGCGCACACCCATTTAGCTAATGCAAGCTCTTTTAAGCAGAAATGGCCCTGCCTGGACGGGAACACGTTCTGCATTTCATGGAATAAGACTATACAGCCTCAGATACACCCCTTCCTTAGCTATGCTTAGCTAAGGGCAAACACAGGCCGCAGAGCACCAATGAGCTTACTACAAGCATGATACATCCCCTTATGAAGTCATTCAGCTCTTATATTTGCACTGTTGTATTCCTGTACCTACATGGTTAGGTGCAAGCTGACACTTTCAGGAAATCTGTGATTCAGTATAACTCCCCTCATTTGCATACCCCAGTGTGTACGTCTTTAGTTACTGCACTTAGACGGACCCTTTCCCCTTGACAACCAGTGCTCCCTCATAGTGTTTACATTCTGTATGCCATTAACTATAATGGCAAAATGCAGAATTATCTTAAAATTGACTTTTCTCATTTTATTTTTCAGCACGATCCCATTTGCTCACCACTGTCCTAAGCTTAAACGGCCATGATAGGCAAAAAAAAAGTTTAATTTGAAAAAAATAAACATTTATTAATGCCAATGGCCTTATATTTGTCCATTGGCATGTGTGTTTGACTGTACTACATGCTTTCCATGAGTTGTCCTGCCTCCATTTGCTCAGATGCAGAAATGTATTCCGTAACTAACTGAATACATTTCTGCTATGACACTGTTCCTGCATGGACTCCAGCCAGCTTCATGGATCGCAAATTCACCTCATTTCCATGTTTTTTAGCAGCAAATGAGATGATTTACACCCCGCACGGCTTTCCATGCAGGAACAGTATAGGGCCGCTCGTGCATGTGAAAACGGCACTTTCCTGGATTGCTTGGCAGCCATTTTCCATGCAGAAGCTCCTACACTATTCCTGCATGGAAAACAGTCATTCCTGAATCCCTGGGAAAGAGAAAAGCAAAGGATTTTGTTTTGAAGGTATGATAGGTAGTATTGAGTTCAATGAAAAAATACATAGATATATTAAGAATAATATTTGGAAGGAATGAATGCAGACAAGAACAATGGGATAATGTACTCAAAAAAGTAAAGGATATGACTAATTTTTGGAACTCATAGAGATTTTCACATAGAAAAAAATCACATTTGTTGAACACCATGATAACAGGAAAAATTGCTTATGTTGCTAACATCTATATGATTCCTAGTGAGTACAAAATTGAACTAATGATTATATTTTCTTTTATATGGGACTGTGGACTGAATCTAGTCAAGAAATGGATTCTATATATGAAAGAAGAGCAAGGAGGTTTAGATTTAATAATCTCAATAGTACATGCAGCATCTTTAATTTTATATAAGGTATTAAAAGGAATTATGAAGGAAAATAAACACTTGATAGAAATGATACTATATTATAAATACAAAGAATTGTGGGAAGAAATGGAAGTTAAAAAAGAAGTAAAAGCATTGTGGATGAAGAAATGAAAGAGTACCAAAACAAAATTGTGTTATGGAAAATAAAAAGAATATATGTGAGAAAAATAGAAGGGAATGGTACTTAAATATTCTGAAAGCATTTTATTGCATTGATCCATGGAAAGATTTAGAAATAGGTAAGAAAAAAGCCATAATGATGCGATATAATAACTATAAAACATTAACAAATGTAATGATTTTTATGGCGATTGTCTATTAGAAAATTACGGTTAAGTCAAATATGCCATACAAGAAAAAGCAAGATAAAATATATAAGAAATGCAGAGGGTCTGAAACTACTGAGCATGTGTTTTAGAAATGTGAAAGAGTTAATAATTTGTGGAAAGAAATATACAAACATAATAGGGTGAAAAGTTTGTTAAAATTTGAGCAAATAAATATGGACATAATAGAATTTGGTTATTATGGTGCACAAAAACAGGAAGAAGTGAAGAAAATGGACAGAGTAATATTTTATGTTTCATGGACTATATGGAAAGTGACTAAATTAAATTAAATACAATGTAAAATGAACTTTCACAAAGATTCTGGAAAAAATAATGTTTTGGTTGTGGATAAAAGAGTGGGGGAAATGCTTAAATTGACATTTATAATGTATGGAGATGTGTAAATAGATTTAAATAATGTAAATCATGTAAATATGTAATAATATATAATGTATCTATCGATTAAAAAACCCTACTCTTTTCAATAGTGTTGTGGCATATTTCACATCTATCTGAGCATCCACTGATTCAAGTAAATAGAACCTTGGGTTAACACTTCATCTGAAGAATGACACACTCAAAAACTCAGCACCTTCCTTCTACTGCATTACAATGTAAGCAGTTAATTTATCTAGGGTGGGAATAGAACCCACAGCCTTCTGAAAGACAGGGAGATGTGCTGCTTGCTGTGCTACTGGCACAGCAATATGAAATTGTTCTGTACAGTTAGTCAAATCATGTTTGGTAAATCTGTAAAAAGATTCTGTTATTCATTCATTATTTAGAGCTTTATAATCACCTTTCATCGAAGATAAAGATACAGTTGTTCATTGCACACTTTTAAATCTCCTACCATGCTATAGCAGGAGCTGTGCTGTAGGTGCCATATTGACTCTCTCTCTCTCTTTCTGTATTCTTACTTCCTTGGCTAGGCTGAAATGATTTCTAGGTTATATTTCTACCAGGAAATAGATTTTTTTCTGCTTTTGTAGTAGCTAACAGAACATCAATAAGTTTAGCATAACTTCAGTTTTTTAAGGAAATGGCAAACCCAGAGCAAGCTATTGATAACACATGATGAAAGAGTTTCTACAAGACCAAACACCTGATTGAAAACTTATTGTATAACCATAGCTGGTTTGTCCTTGAGATAGTTATCTGCAAGCCCCTATTTAAATCATGTTTTCTCAGCCTTCCTTTAACATGAGAAAGCATTCTTATAGGACCTCTGTCTCTCTCCATGTCAACACTTATCAGGCAGTCTTCTTATTGATGAGCAAAAGACATTAGCTGTGATATGAGTTGCTTATTTCTGTGTATATCAGTGAATGATGTGACCACCTTATTTTTCACCATAATTTAATGCTCATAGCTCCAGCAATTGTAGATTGGTAATGTATAATCTCCAGTTTGAAAGGATTCACTTTTAGGTATTGAAAAATACAACCTTTCTCTCATTTGTAGCATTGGGAATGTTGTGAATATCAGCTCACTGACCCATTCATATTTATTAGCACATTCTTATGCTTTTACATTTCCAGTACACAAGCTTCTCTAAAAGCAGAAGCAAAGTCTCATATGTGGCATTTAAAACAATTATATTTAAACAAATGCAATTTAGCATAGAAGTGAACATGTTTTTTTTTTCTTTTCAAAAATAACATCCAGACTACAAGACATGAATTCTGGGTTGAGCAGTATGCATACCCTATGTGTCATACCAGCTCCGTCTTGCTGCCCACAGTATGCATACCCTATGTGTCATACCAGCTCCGTCTTGCTGCCCACAGTATGCATACCCTATGTGTCATACCAGCTCCGTCTTGCTGCCCACAGTATGCATACCCTATGTGTCATACCAGCTTCGTCTTGCTGCCCACGGTATGCATACCCTATGTGTCATACCAGCTTCGTCTTGCTGCCCACAGTATGCATACCCTATGTCTCATACCACCTCCGCCTAGTTGCCCTTCCCGTCAGTCCTATTGCCATTTTCTAATTTAGCTTTAGCATACATTTTGACAATGTCCATGAAGCTTTTGCCACAGAGCTGGGGCAAATCTGAGTATTATTCACTGAATGTAAACCATTATTTTTCTTTAAGAAGATATGTCAGCATTAAAACACCATGTACAAACTACGCCAATATAGTCAGCCAAACGCAGCATTAAATAACATTTAAATCATTAAGGGAATGCAAGCACTGCATACTTAGATGCATTTTTAGACAATTATCCAAGAATGATGAGCACAGTTCCTTTTAATAAGAAATATGAAAGTTACCTGAAATATGGTATTTTATGCATACCTATCAAATGCAGATTTTACAACATTTCACAGAGAAAGCATGGCATACCGCATCATTTTGTATCTCTGCTAGGAGAGTGTAGGATTTTACTCCATATTGGGAAATGCAGTGCATGTTTAGTATGTATCTGTTCTGAATTATCATTAAAGCAATAGAATACAATTTTTTACTCTTGCTGGAATGTTGCAGTCTCCAAGACACCCTGCATTGACTATGGGAATGAGATGGACTGCTTTAGTTTTGAGTTACAATTGAAATTCTTAAGATTATAATCTCAAACTTATATCAGTTTAGTGACCTTTTATGACTATCTACCAACTATAGTATTTTACAAGTGCTTTACAGTGACAGTTAAGTATGTTGTCCCTTAGTCTGTTTTAATAATCGGAGGTCATAAGATTTATTTCCATGTTGGGAAATAACATAAATGTCCAGGTATATCTGGTTTGAGTTCTAATTGCAGATGAAGAGAAACCTTCCTGGAGAGTCAGTAAAATATGTTTAGGCTTAGTGTGAAGCCTGCACATAGTTCACGTGTTTGCGTGGTGAGCAGTAGTGCTAATTAAATATGCATGCCACACACCATATTTAATCACAAACAATGGCAATTTCATGGCTAGCAACAGTGTTACCAGCCAGAAGACTGCATAAAGTAATACATACACCTACAGACATATACACCTGCTTAATGCAGGCAACCTAGGTCTGCGGCATTGCTCAAAAAACCACAATGAATACCAGGGTTATTAATAAAGCAATGCATACAGTTCCAACACATTACCTGTAGGAATATACAGTACAGAGTTGTTTCAGATTTACTGAATGAAAGTTTTATAAATGATCAGCAAGGGTATATAAACTGCCTTATAAATCAATATTCAGAGGAAGTGTGTGCATTGAAAAGGGACACATAGATGAATTGTATGAATGAACACAGGGGAAGAGGGCAAGTGAAACATGGTAATGTACAGCAGATGAGGGCATGTCAATGAAGACAGTTATAGGATGAACACTAATCACGTCTACATAATACAGTACTTACTACACAGTTATTGTATATTATGTAACTGTCACATAAGGTGACATATCAATGAGGAGAATTCTTTGTGATATAAGCATCCTGACATGAACAATGAAGAGGACATATATCAGGGATGGTATATACAATAAAGGTTAGGAGCATATTGGGAAGCTGTGCAAAATGAGTTATCTGACTATGAATGTAAATGTCAGCATAGGTCTCAACCAAGGGGGACACATAGTAACAGGCTCATGGACAACAGTAGACAGAAGCATGCACAATCATGGGCAATATCAGAATAATACCACCATTAATCCCATGTCTTTGACATAACATACTGTATGTGATTGTGAGTTATTATTCATGGTTTTGCAAGAACACATTTGTACAACTGTCATGATTTGTCAGCAACCTCAAAGGGGAATCAGGCAGACCTTCCTCAAAATGTAACATTTGCCACAGGTGTTATGAGGGACACTGTTATACTTGTATTTGGAATTAGAAGCAATCCTGGCTAGCTGACAGGTGTGCATGGTATATATATATATATATATATATATATATATATATATATATGGCACACTCCACACTGTCACAAATGTAACCCATGTCATCAATGTTGTCAATTAGCTATGTATTTATTGTGTGCTTCACAGTAACACATATCACACATACGTCTTGTATAACACGTTGATGGGGGTTCCACATCAAACAGTAATATTTACAGTATGCAACAAAAAGAATACATAGGTATGGCTGAAAAGATGTGGGTGAGCTCACTGTGGCAAATGTGGTGTACTTGAGTAACTCATTCCTGGAAGATGTGTTGTGAGCTACATGAAAAGGGTGCATTGTACTCAGTTATTGGTGTGTGATAATGCCCTTTGAAGTGGATGTCCTGCAAATTCTTGAGAGTTGTGTTAAAGACAAAAGAGTACTCACCAGTGTGGGTACATGCTGGTGGACATTCTGCATATCATCTACCTCAGTACACAGGTCACATACCAATTGGTCTGCTCATGAGGGTGTGCTGTATGTATTATAATTAGGTTGTGGCTTTTATAATGTAACGAATCCCCCATGATTATTGCTTATGTCATGTGTCCACATGGCTGTGGCAGCAATCCTTTGTGCGTGTTGATTCTTCCTGTATTATACTAATATCACCCTTGGATTCAGTGATTGCCCCCAATCTGCAGTCCTCCACAAAGCTGTTTGGACAAAGGATGTGAAAAGCAGTCTTGATGTCTGAGGCTTAAATAATGAACAAGAAAGCACCTAGCAGAGAGCCCTGAGGTACAGACCTGATCAGTGTACTGTAGATATGTCACTTCACACACTTCAGCATATTTTCTGTCATGTATGTAATCCAGTGGTCTACCCACTTGGTGATATATATGTTTATGGCCACTTGTGACAGCTTCTCAGTAATATCTTAGAGTGGATTGGTGTAAAATGACTTGGCCAGGTCAAGTTTTGCAGGATGATATTGGTGTCATTATTCATGCCCTTGCTGACATTCTTGAGAACATCAAACAGATGTAACAGATATGATGCAGCCTGAGCAAACCACACATGTGTTTGGTACACAGTTGGGATATTACCTGTGTCCTATTAGAGAAGGTCCATGATGACTTATTGGTCTAGCTCACAGATTCGGAGAGTCAGGATGAGTCTATACATGCATGCATTAGGTGGAGTTCCCCTCAGTCAAAAGGAAGCATGTTGATGTGTGCCCTTCTATGTGAGCATAGGTCATCTGAAGACTGTGTTTAAGTTTGGAACAATCCAACTGTGTCGGGTAGGTCCATGTTTTGAGTCACACAACAGGCAGCCTGTGATGTTGTCAGGGCCCATTGAGTCTGTGTTATTAGCTGTAGAGAGGGCATATATGACCTGCCCTCCTTAGACTAAAAACTGAGTAATGTTTGCATGTATACCTTGGCTGATGGCTAGTGGCAACAAGGGGTAATGTGTGAGACAAACTGTCACTTGTGGATTGTCTATTTCCTCCAGCTGGGTATGCACGGTGGCATCCACATAAAGATATGTGCTTAGTTGGTTATTCTGCTTAACACTTCACATTTATCAGAATAAATGATTTGTGAAAGGACCTTCAAATACAACCTTGGTCATTCATCACATTCCTAACACTGGTACTATTTACACAGTCGTACAACTGTACCAGTGTCACTTACTTACACCAAATGCACAGCATATACCTATATGTGTTTCACAGGCAAGCTGTGTTTGAGAAGCATGATGCTACATCAGGACAAATTAGAGATCAGTTGTTTGTGGCTCATGAAGAACATTTCCTGACACATATGGTGCTGCTAACTACCTCAGTAATCCTTGAGTATAGCAACACTACTGCACATAGAATTAAATCCACAGTGTTTCTATTGAGTCAAAACATGTGATATATTGGTAGTGTATATCACAGCATAACAACATGTGTATGAGACAAGACTTATGTGACCATGTAATCAATATGAATTTATATTTGCTGTTGGTTTCCGAACATTTAATGATGGTATGTAGACACATGCACACCTGTGGCATACTGCAAGTGTTACTGTGATAGCTGAATGTGAACTGTGTAGAAGGCTGATCCATTCCACTACAACACATGCCCCAATACACCAACGATATACACAAAAGTGTATCATACCATGCCAACAGTTCTCAGGAGGCATATGGCTACAGGTGTTACAGAAGGAGCATTTAATGCAATGGCAGCAGTTGCCACCAATACATTAACTCACATCACAGATTGTAGTACCTTTTTGTATCCATTCTGTACATCCATACCCCAAAATAGCACACATCAGTGACAGCGATAGTGACATATCAACTGTTCGTATGGTCATAGGACATTATTAGGCTAATGGCCAGTATCACATGAAATCCTAGCCATTATTATACTATGTAAACAAAATCCCTATATCTGTATTATGGAATATAGAAAGACTATTGTGTGTATGTGTATATTTGTTGGATTGCATTACTTCCTGCCACTATCCATATAGGACATGTGCACCACACCATGACAAAATTAGCAGTCATATATGCAGTGGTCTTGAATGGTTTGCAGGGGGTCATGGAAGGACTCTGCTTCATGATGTGTGTATGCATATTTAACGTGAGGATATCCTCCACTCCTCTGCAGGAATGATGTCACATGGCCAGAGGAAAAAGGAGTATTGTGTATGCATAGGGCTATGTGAAAGATTCTCCAAGTGGTAGTGAAAAGAAGAGTGATTTCAAAGATGGTACAATGACCATAATGTAACACCAAACATAGACACACACACACACACACACACACACACACACACACACACACACACACACACACACACACACACACACACACACACACCAGGAGACTCAGCCTAATTTGGACATTACACATGTAGGTATAAAATATGAATGCCATGCAATATCACAGTAGCAACACTACATATGTCTGACTGTAACACTGTCACACTGCACTTTATGGAGTATGATAGCATCATTGCATGCTGAGGAGAACATGTTGGGAGGAGGGTAGAGCATGGATGTGGCATCACATCCCTGTGTAAAATTGCCTCAAAAGCAATACTTGTGTGTATAGACACACAAGTTGCCTGCTGCTACATTAGAACTCCTATATGTGTAGGTAAAGTAGCTTGCAATTACAGTAGTTAATGTAACTGCCACAGCACAGGTTTGTCTTGCATAATGTCAGACTGCATGTTATACAGGATGACATAATCAATGTATGCTACAACAAGATGTATCGGAGGAGGGTTTGACATAGCTATGGACTCATATATCATTCTAAAATTGTCACCATAGTGACTGCTGACTGCAGTGAGACTAGAACTCCTAACAGTTTGCAAAACACAATACTTAATGCAAGTGCCACAGCCCAAGTGTACCTTTTATAGTGTCAGACAACACTTTATAACTGATGACATCAGCAGTGCCTGGTGTGAAGAAGATGGCAATAGCAGTGTCCCACATACTGCTGTGAACTGGCCTCTTGAATGTCAACCAACTGAACAAACACACACACACCAGCTGACTACAGTGAGAGCAGAACCCCTACCTAACTATTTACAGAGCACAGTACTTAAAGTAAGCTCCACAGCACAAGTCTGCCTTTTATAGTCTCAGACAACACTTTATAACTGACGACATCAGTAGAGCCTGGTGAGAAGGAGATGGCTCAGTTTAGGTCTTTCCCATTGGTAGTTTGTTTTAAAGCTGTTGAATTTTGCTGTATTTAAGCCTAGTGTTTGCATGTAGCTGTGCATCATGCTACAGGGGTTAGAGCTGCCCTGTATAGACACAATCACCTGGAAACATACATTTTCCTGAGACATCCATCAGTAGTACCCTCCCAAGTTCACTGTTGGTCTGCAGGCAACTCAGCTGCAAACTGAGCAGCATTGCCACAACTCTTCACCCTATACCATCAACAGAATAAGCCCCACTTTTATTCTTACATCATAAATGGATTTAACTTACCCACTTCCCAGCAGTACTATGGTATAAACCTGCCATCATGGATGGTCACTTAACCACCATTTCACTGGCCTGATTCACTTGGGCATCCTGAGGCAATGTGGTAATTGCCTCATGTATACTGACAACCACTTAGTCCTGAAACAAATATCATGTGAGAGATGTAAATACACTACAGAAAACTCTCAGTTAACCAGAACTCAAGCAACTAGCAAAAAAAAAAAAAGCAAAGAAATACAGTACAATTTTGATGTGTTGCACTTTCTGTTTTCCCCTGCAGAAACATAAGTCACATTTTTAGAGTTTTAAAAAGGAAGATAGGAATACATTCCCTCTCTCCTGAACCTGATAACAAGTCAAACCAAACAAATAGTATAGGGTACAGTATTAGGCCTATTTTATAATAGTAACTCTCAAACAACCAGAAACAACATTTATCCAGCATCTACCAATCCCCATGGATGTCAGTTAACTGACAGTTTACTGTATCAATTTGGAAACAGTCCTCTCACGTAACAAAAAACAAGACAACAAACAGATTGTCAGATCATGTCCTTCATTTCTCACACAAATTTGGGGTATAACACATAAACCCACATATGTGGAGGTACTCACTAGAAGCTTACCAAAAAAATCAGAGACTCGGTGCAAATTATCTGCATACACATTAACATGTATAGAAATCACTGCACATGACACACATATCAGTGTCTCGCCAAATAAGCCCTTAGGCAAAAACCTCAAAATGTAATGTCTTGGTCATAGGGCAATCCATAGTGAAACACACAGATGTCCCCCTCACCAGGCTAGACAAGGAGAAAGTCACAGTCAGCTACCTTTTGGGTGCCAGTATCCATCAGATCATGCATGCACTCTGGTCACTCAACAAGTACCGCTATGAGTCTATCATAGTCCATGTTGGGGTGAATGACTTGAGATGTACCTCTCTGGACTATATGAAGAGAGACATCACAGAACTCTCAGATTATGTGTCCCAGATAGGTATAACCCTATCCCTAAGCAGCATTCTACCTTCACCCAGTATAAACACAAAATGGTTGATTTCACCAATTGGAAGTTTCTGATGTCAGTCCAGGGGAATCCAGTTTTTGTCAGCCTGGAAAGACATGGTTGACAGGTCACACTGCTTTGCCAGAGATGGTCTGCACCTGTCTCCCCTAGGCTTTTGGATACTGGCTAATGTGCTTGCCTCTCCCATTGTGCCTTTAGTAGGCAATGTCAAAATGACAAAATTTCTGAAATAGCAAAATCCACTCAAGATAAACCTAAGCTTCTCCTGCTTACTGCTAGGAGTCTAAACACAAAACTGCTCTCACTGCAAGCACTCCTCATCTTGGAAGAGGCTGATATCTGTGCAGTCACTGAAACATGGTTCAAGGCCATGGAGAGCACCCCAGCTGTGTAAGGTTATAATGCCTTCCACAAGTTCAGACCTCAAAATTAGCATGAAAGAACCAAAGGTGGAGGTGTGTTCATCTTCATTAAAGCCAATTACACCTCAAAATTGGTCAAACAGTATGGCTGTCTCAAACTACTCCATGCCCAATTAGCCATAGGAAAAACACCCTACCACATCATTGCTTGCTATAGGCCCCCCTCCATGAACCAAGAAAAGCACAATGCCTACCTGGACTTACTGGAGAGACTTGCCCTACAGCCCAACACCTTAGTGATGGGAGATTTAAATTATCCCTCCAGTGACTGGGTAACCTACATAAGCTCATACATGCTCACTCAGAGGTTCTGGACGTTGTCAATGCAATGCTCTGGAACAGACAGTCTGCACCCCCATAAGGGTCTCTAATGTCCTTCACATAGTACTCATATTGCCCCCTGTGTGATGCCCATCCCTGGTAGGGTCAGACCATAAATCAGTCTTATTCAAAGTAACTATTGGACCCCAAACTCCCAAAGGGTCAAAAAAATAAGGAACTTCTTCAAAGGAAACTACAGACTACTAAGTGATGGTATAAAAAGTTTTATACCCCCTGCAATCACAGGCAATAATGACTCCTATACAGAGATGCACACAAATGCCCTGTACAATCATCTTAACAACTGCATAGACTTGGCTGTTCCTGACAGAATTAAAACCAGGCCCTCCCAAAAAACCAAGCCACCTTTGTGGACATCTAGTATAAAAATATTGTATAACAAAAGGAAGAAACTTATGTCCAAGAACAAGAGGCAATTGCCTTTGCAGAGGAAGAATTCCCTCTACAGACTGAATAAGTAAATAAGAAGTCTTTTAAAGTCCTCTAAAGTTAATTATGAAGCTAAAATATCATCCCTAGCAAAGGACAATCATAAGGCATTCTTTAACTATGTCCAAAATCTAAAAGTAAGTGTCCAGCTATGCAATGAATTGGTACTAGATGGTACCACTCACACTATACAGGAGGAAATTGCCAACCTGCTAGCTGACAGCTTTGGCACAAACCTAATCCCCATCCACACCAGCCCTAACTCAAAGCATACCTGACACCAGTTCTCTCCCTAGTATCACTAGAAATCAAGTCATATCTGCACTTTCCAAGGCCAAAAACACTGCCACAGTGGGACCAGATAACATCCCAGGTTGCTTACTAAGCAGTCTAAAACAGGACCTAGCTAACCCACTTGCCATTCTCTTTAACCATAGCCTGAGTACTGGCTTTGTATCAGCAGAATGGAGAACAGCAACAGCAATCCTCTTGTATACAGGGGGTCAATCAACTGACCATGTGAACTATAGACCCAAAAGTCTAACCAGCCTCATTTGCAATGCCATGGAAAGGATCATCATAGACTTTGTCAACAAGAACATAGGCGACCTTCAAACTCTAAACCTAACCCAGTATGCCGTTGTTAAGGGTAGGTTGTGCTTACTGAACCTTGTAGACTTCTTCAAGAAAGTCACAAAAGCCTTGGATGAAGGTAAGATGGTGCATAACGCCTATCTGGACCTTGCCAAAGCCTTTGACACAATCCCCACTCGGGTATCATTGAAAAACGGACACAGCTAAGTGTTAACCTTTACATCACAAGATGGGTAGCTAATTGGCACACCAACAGAACACATACTGTGAAAGTTGTTGACTCCACCTCTACCTCTACCAGTGGACCCATCACCAGTGGCATAGGACAAGGATCTGTACTGGGCACTTTACTATTTGGAATTTATTTCTTGGAAGTCCAGGCTAAAGTAGAAGGAGTTGGCTTACTAAGTTTGCTGATGTTTGTAAACTAGGCACAATCATTGAGTCGCCCAATGATGTTATACTACAGGAGGACTAATACAAACAAATGACTGGTTCCAAAGTCACGGTCTAAAACTAAACACAAAAAAGTGCACTATTATCCAATTTGGCAAAACAGAATTCCCCATTAATTACAATATTGACAGCACTCCTCTAAGATCAAACCCAGTGGTGTGAGATCTGGGAACACAGGTTGGCAGCCATCAGAACTTTGACAACCAGGTTTCCATGGTGGTAAAGAAAGACTTCTCCATTGCGCATCTCATAAGTAAAGGCATTGCTTCCAGGTCTAAGGATGTTATAACCCCACTTTACTTAACCCTAATCAGACAATTCATAGAGTACAATACTCCCTTCTACATGTATCTCACCAGATACCCACAGCAACTAGACAGACCACAGAGATTGTTCACTAAGAAGATACAGGGCCTCCAAATCATGACCTATGTGGATTGACTGAAAGCTCTGTCACTGTACTCTGTATTACATACGCTACTGAGAGGTGACTTATGCCTGGCATACAAGGCAGTCTCTGACCCTGACCTGATAGAAATGTTGCATATCCTCAAATCAAATGGCAATAGAACCACTCACTCTAGGGATTTCAAACTTGCCA
This sequence comes from Protopterus annectens, assembly GCF_019279795.1. NCBI lineage: Eukaryota > Metazoa > Chordata > Ceratodontiformes > Protopteridae > Protopterus > Protopterus annectens. Next base: position 869,587,338 of record NC_056729.1, read on the forward strand.
GTGACATTAACAATACATGCTGGAGAGACAGGTATGGCTCCTGGAGATTGCTGTTGCTCTGGAATAAACATCCAATTAATGTAAAGCAGAGCTCCTCAAAGACCCTACTCAAGTGCAACCTGGGCAAATGGATGGGTAACTGCAAATTTACCCCAGGGGTAGCACTCATATCCCACATGGACAGGCGTAGTTGGTGCTGATCTGTAAAGTACATCCATCTAACCAAGGACAATCGTGGCAACCCAGGATTAACATGGCTAGGCATATAAAGGCTCTAGGGTTGCTAGCCCTAGTAACCTCCTATGAACCTATGAACCTATAGGGTCTATATCAGCATATCAAATGCTGAAAACACCAAATGCAATTTAATCGAACTGAAATGCTCAAACTCTCAAAAGAATGAACTGATGGAGCATCAATTTCTTTCCCAGGGAAAGAAATCGGTGTTCCGTGCAAAAAAAAAAAAAGTCAATACTTTAAGCATTGACTTCGCCTCCCACACCCACTACTTAAATATACCAACTCTGAGATTGCACCACAGCAGAGGAAATAACAAACTCCGATGACGGCCCACCAATTTCTTTCTCTGGGAAAGAAAATGATGTTCTGTCAGTTTGCTCTTCTGAAATTTCAAGCATTTCAGTTCGATTAAATTAAATTTGGCATTTTCAACATTTGAAATGCTGATAGGAACCCAACCTATATAATAGCAGGGTCCCACATGCTGCTGTAAAACACTCTCTAGAATGTCAGCCAAGTAAACATACATGTACCAGTTCACCACAGTGAGATTAGAACCCCTATCTAATTAAGTACTCTGACTAGAGAACTCAGTGTTTATTGCAAGCACCACAGCACAGTATACCAACTACAGAAGTTAGTATTTAATGCAAACATCAAAGCATAAGTCTGACTTTGATAATGCTGCTGGACAATTTGTAGTGGGTGATATCATTATTGGATGTTTGATAGAAGATGTTGGGAGACCTGAATTAAATGGATGGCTAGCCATGTACTGTCAAAATATTTGCACTAAATGGGACTGTGTTTGCCAAGTGTAAGATATATAGTTGCATTCTTCTGAGTGTACACATACACAGGTTGAATGCAGTGAGATTAGACCCCCTACCTAACTAGGTACACCAGCTACAGAACTCAGTACTTAACACAAGCACCACAACAAAAGTCTAACTTTTGCAATGCTGTTGGACAATTTGTAGTGGACAATGTCATCACTGGATATTTGAGAGAAGATGTTGGGAGGCTGGAATTAAATGCATGTGTAGTCATGTACAACTGTCAAAGTATTTTGTACTCTATGGGATTGTACTGATGACTGTAGGATACACAGTTACACTTTTCTGACTAGACACACATACACACAAGTTGACTGTAGTAAGATTAGAACTCCTTCCTAACTAGATACACCAGTTACATAATTCAATACTTAATACAAGCACCATGACACCATTGTGACTTTTACACTGCTATCAGACAATTTATAGTGGATGACATCATCACTGGATGTTTGAGAGAAGATGCTGGGAGGCCTGTATGAAATGGATGGCTAGCCATGTGTGACTGTCAAGATATTAAAGTTCTGCATGTTACCAGCTTTATGAGTGTGCAAAGTGTAGCATTTGCTGTTGTGTTTCCAATGTGCAGGTATACATTAAGAGACAGCTTTACAAACTATATGCAGACAGCTGTCCACATTACTACAAGTATTAGATAGTCTAAATGTGTATTGTTAGTATAAAGATGTACATGGTATGCAACAAAGCATTTTCTTATTTTTCTGTAGTGTAGTTGATATGTTTGGGAACAAGTATTGAAAGACCAAGTTTCAAATGCATGGGTGGAGCTGACACATGACTACAGTGTAAATATGTGTTCTGTCCTTAACAAGTGCCTTTTGTTTGGTTGTGTCTTTACATGTACTTTAATGGAATGAAACTGACTGGGCCGACAACATAAGTAAAACATTTAATGTGCACTTTCCGTAGTGCGCACTGAGCAGCAGGTTTGTGTAGTTGATGGCAAAGTGTTTGCACATGTGAGATACACATTTAAGGAGTCTTACTTGAACTTGAGAAGTACTTATCCATACTGACTATGGTAGACACATCTAACAGATACTATGGTGTCCATAAATAGTTCATATTGGAAATGTTGTGCCATAAATTGTTTAACATTAAAAGCCTATTTGTATGTAGTTAAGTGATGAGCAAATGTGGGCCCCTGCTTCATTGTTAAAAGTATGAGACTTCTGTTGGTTTTCTTACCCCTGCACAAACACATTAAACAGAGATGCAAGTCAGTCAGCACTTTGGATAGTACTGAGTGTAAGAAACACACCTGCTGTTTATCTGACTCTGTGGAAGCAGGTGTAAGTACAGTGAGTTATTTACTTTGAGCCCAAATGATACAGGGTTCGAATCCAGCTGTATTTAATAATTTTAAATATGTATTCATAATGTAATTGCATAATTCTTTAGTCTACATTAACTCTGTTACCTTAGCGCAGCAGGTTTAAGCAACATTGCACAGAGGTAAATGCACCATGCTTTAGGATGTGAAGAGCCATTCACTGTCAGTCGGCGCTGGTGTGTGATGTGAAACTTCATGGAAACACAGAGGACAAAAGTGAAGGGCTTCAGTGGGGATTTTTACTTATGTGTGTGGTGTGTGATTCTATTTTTTGACCAGATTAAAGGTGTTAAAATGGGGTGGATAGGAAAGTGGCGAAATGGGAGACAAGCAGGAAGAAGAACAAAGGGAGAACAATATAGGAATGTGCAGGAAGAAAATAGGAAAGAACCATAGCTATCCACTTCTTCAACAGTGTAAAATGAAAATATGTAGAGAATATTGCCTGAATTTGTACTGTCACCTAAGCAAAGAGGGATGATAACAAACCAGTCATGTTGTATAGCCAATTTGATTGAATTAAGTGTGTTGAGAAGATACATGTGCAAAGTGGAGAGATGTGAATGGGTCAATATTTTTTTTTTTGTGGGACAGGTGCCCATTTATGATTTTGTATTTCAGTAAGTGAGGAATCTTGGGTAAGAGATGTAGGTATTTCTGGGTCAAATAAGCAGGATAGGTAAGGAAAAGGATGTAGACAAACAAGACAAGACACAGGTATGGTGTGGGACACAAAAGGTTGGGGACAGTGGATGCCCATGCCAATCAAACACGGGGTCAGTGAGAATCTAGTACTCACCTTCAGAGCTGTCATAACTGTCCCCTTAATCTGCTGGCTGTTAGTGCCTTGATGTCTTTGTTTATGCACCATAATAGAGAGGATCCTCTCCATCCAGTGGAGGCATGCTCCAGTGGTGCTCTCCATGATCTCACTCACCAATCCTGGCATCTCTTGGGGGGGGTGTCAAAATCCCCACCTCCGTCAATACTGTAGAAGGGTACCGCTGCACCAGCTGCCATGGTAATGTTACCTGATGTGCAGGGCCCAGATAGTGGAGAGGCAGCAGAGGTAGTACTGCCAGGTTATGTCTCAGATGTGCTGGACTTCAGTGTAGGAGCTGGGGGAGTGGAGGTAGGCTGAGCCACAGTGATTTGCCTCCCTCCTTATGCTGTAAAGCATTTTGTGAGTTGCCAGAAATTGATAACACCAAAATGTTGTGATCACACATATGAAAATAAAAAATGACAAATAAGGGATGGGGTAAGAGAAAAAAAGAGATAATTAGTGGCATCATATGTGACATACAATAAATTAGTACAATATACATAATTAATTTGTACTTTTACATTTAAGTATACTTTTAACAGCTATAAACTATAACTGACAATTGCTCCAAGTAAGCCTTACAATATGCATATATTGCATATATGCTTGATCAAATAATACAGATTGTTAACAGCATGGCATGTGTGCCACTTCTGTTGATATTGTTATATAATACTTTTAATGATTTTTCTATACTGTATATTTGTTACTTGTGGTATTTGAACCCACGGCATCTGACTACAATATTACAATTGACTCCTACAGTTTGTTTGTGCTACAGACTGAAGCATGCATGCTTTATTTTACAGTTAAGATATGCATGTTTAATTTGCTACTTTTGTATACAAGGCCAATACTTTAGATAACATAATAGTTGTGTTGTGATGCATACATGCCCCTTGCTTCCCTCAGTCTTTCTAAATGCTCAACATGGACTTCCCATTTTAATGTTTTCTCCTGCTTTGCTGTAGAATGAAAAGGAGAGAAAAAAGAGAAGAGTATTACACATACCAGTCTTACCTTTATGCCAATTTCTAAGTAATTTAAATTCTCTTTATCTCTGTACTAACACAAGCGTGGGATTTCGGCAGTCCTATACTCATCCCAGCCACTGGTAGAGTGCATACCTCTTGCACTTTTGTGAGGTCATTAAAGTGGTGCCTGTACTGTTCTGTAGTGTGTGGAATGCCAGCTGCACTTGAGACAAACTTGGCCATATTTTTCCAAGCCTCAGATTTGTACTGAGACCCAATATAATCCTCCTGAAGCAGCCTTTGGCTGTGGTGCATTACAAGGAGTTCAATAAAAATTTTGGACTCCTCCATACCCCATCTTTGAGTCCTAAATTGGGCACCTTCCCTTCTAACTCCAGACATGTCCACTCCAGGCAAACAGCAACAGTTAAGAATATTTTCCCATGCCCGTCACTTTTTTTGTGTTGTCGTGTTTGATGGTAGTGTGCAAACTTGAACAACCATGGCAAATGAATTTGCACAATGTTAAGTGAAGAGCAACAGTGCCAAACAGAGATGAAAGCAGTTTATGAACTAAGAGGGGTAATTTGACAACTGGCATTAGTTTTTAGTTTGGATGCTGCTGTACATATTATTTGATTTAACTTTGCAGATGAGTATGGGGGTATAAATGATATGACCTGAAACATTTTTTGTGGCTTTACATACTGATAAAATTGATTTGCACAATGTGGGATTGAAACTTATGCTACATAGACAAAACATATTCTTCCACAGAGATGATGTTTCATCCTTGCCACAGAAGAAGTACTTCTCAGATACACTCATTAATTATATATAAATATATGGCAGAGTGATGGGATAACCATATATATGTGTGACCTAACAAGGTCTGGTTTATACATTCATGTGCGTATGTGTATCATTGAAGTCTGAAGGTCAACCAAGGACAGAAAAGACAATTATACTTACAGAAACATAATTGTCAGTATACTCTCAGTCATAAATTAATTCATACGAACTCCAGTGTTATACATACTTATTGTTATTTATAACTATGTTTACATTTTTTATATTTTATAAAAGTAAGTGCACAAGCATTACTCTGGCTCTGTAATTTTGTAATCGAACAACCATAATTATACTGATACCCACAGTTACACATCTAATATATCTCTGATATCCTGTGTATGCTCAATGCACATGCTATAGATATTCATTCCTAAATGTGAGTGTTTTTATATTGTTAATTTTTATATAAAATAAAGTGGAAGATTAGTAAGAGAAGTTTGGGCTTAGGTGGATTAGAACCCAGGCTCACCTATACTATACTACTTAACTTACAACTGCTGCCACAGGAACAACTAGGCAACAGCTGTATATGTTCACATTCATTATACTCTGTATGTATGCTGACTGCCATGTAATACTACTTAATGTGTTTGCATAATGGCAGGCAAAAAAAAATAGAACAATGTATCTGGTTTGAAACTACTGTCTATTGTCTGCTTCCTTTCTGCACATGTTCTGGACCTGCAGGTGTTGTGGAAGATTGCTGACGGTCGCACAATGCCACTTACCGTGTTTGCACAATGGTCAGCAAAAGATGCAACAATGTATCTGTTTTAAAACTGACTACTGTCTGCTTTCTGTCTGATTCTTGTGTGGGCCATCACACCATGTTTGTGTGAAGGTAAGCGATGTGCAACCATGACAGGCAAAATTCACCTTCTTTTATCCTTTTAGTGTTTATTAGGTTTCATCATTAAAAGGCAAATATGGGTCTTGAACCATGAGTGACAGATATTATATACTATGTGGTTCATTATGTTTAACAGGTGTGCTACACATGCACATGATTCACACATGTAATTTATGCAATCGTTATCACAGAACTATGTTATATGAAATTGATTTCATAGTGTCTGCGCCAAACAGCATGCTGCACAAATATTAATGTAAAAAAAATCATAAACAACATCACAAAATAAATTTTTGCACACATTACACAAGTCTGGCTTTGAATCGGCACACCAATGAAAGTACAAAACACAGTAAGGGCGTCTTATCCCTCTTTGCCACAGAAACAACTTTGCAGCAGGAATGTAAATTATCATATACATAGGCGAGCCCCATTTCATCTGCAGTATTAGCACAACATATAACACTTGTACACTCTCAGTTGTTTGTACGTGTTAATTATGTAGTTAGTGCAATGACTGATCACACAGACATTTATGAGTATTGTGTGCAGCAATGCAGCTCTATCATCTCTTTGTATTGAGTTCATTTTTTTCTTATCTGAGCAATAATCTAAAATGTGTGCTCCTCACTTCCATTTAAAACACTGATATAATTACTTCTACACTTTGTAGGTATAACATGGGTAACACATGCACTGCAGGAAAGGGAGTCTGAATTGATGTGTTTTCTTTCTCCCTACCAATAATCATTCGCAGGTGCAATCTATTAGTGACTAATACTGAGGGAGTGTCTGCACTATGTTTACACGTGCTACACTGAGTCAAAAGTCTGGTATTCAGTGATTCTAATAAGTTCACACCTCATTTGCATCATCTCTATCTTCATTGTTTTTATAGGCCTGAATCTACACTATAAAAAGGTAACTGTGTAGCTAGGGAACCTGAACATGAGGAGAGTTGTGTACATAGGTTCATAGTTTATTACTAAGCTAACTGCCCTTGCGAGCCATTTTAAGCCAAGCCAAAATTACTTTGCAGCACCTTATAAGGTTATAAGGTTAGAACTAGACTAACTGCCCTTGTGAGCCATTTCAAGTCTAGCCAATTACCCCATGTGAGAATCAAACCTTGCACCTTGCATTTGTAAGGTAAACACCTTAACCATTATGCCATCCTCCCAGTATAGACAACACAGAAGACATTTGCTATGACTGTGGATTTATCTCCACAGGTCTACTTCTATATCCCAAAAGCCACAATATCGAAGACTGGAAGACTGAGACAAGAAGGACAAAACTCGAAATCACGTATCACGTAAGTATTCACAGGGCAAGTAAACACTTGTCCACAGGGGAAATTATGCCCTTTCTCCACTGTATTGCAATCCTGGAGTTGGTATAGCCCCCACCTAGTTGATGGTGTGCTGTGATTTACTGTTGTTTTGGGCAAGTATTTACTACCCTGAGAATACTTGCGTGCTTCGTGATTGTGAGTTTCGTCCTTCTCGTCTCGATCTTCCGGTCTTTGGTATTGTGGCTTTTCAGGATATAAAAGTAGACCCATATATGTGTGTGTGTGTGTGTGTATACATATATATATATATATATATATATATATATATATATATATATATATATATGTATATATATATATATATATATATATATATATATGGGATCCGGACACAAGCTCGACTAGCATATGTCCAAATCACAAAACATCGAACACACGTACACGAAAGTGCTTAACATCAACAAGCACTTCCATGTATGTGTGCCTGTTTTGTAGATCGGACTACAGTGCAGGTAAGGGAAAATTCCCTTTTCCCCACTGTAGTGCAATCTCAGAGTGAGAATAATAAAGTAGGGGGTGTGGGGGTGCAGGGGGGCATAGATTTTTTTTTGAACTACACATACATGGAAGCGCTTTTCGATGTTAAGCGCTTTCGTGTATGTGTGTTCGATGTTTTGTAATTCGGACATATGCTAGTCGAGCATGTGTCCTAGACCCATATATATATATATATATATATATATATATATATATATATATATATATATATATATATATATATATATGTAGAGGGAGAGAGAGAGATATTAGCAAATGCAACTTTTATCTGTATGCACTTCTTAGACATTTACTGATGGCATAGTCATTTTTGCCTTGGAATTTTACTTTCTCAGATACACAGCCTTATTAACTTTCATCACAAGTGTTATTGTTACCACTGTTTCTCTTACACTCTTCTGTGTTATTTCAGTGAAATGAAAATTACCTATATCATCAATGACACAGGGTTATTAGCCTTTTAGATGGCCCATAGACAACTGTAGGGGAATGCTGCGCACAGGTAGAGGTGACTATCAGCTCTATGAAAAGTTACTTTTCTTTGGTAAATGTGTACACATTTTGTTGAGAGTTTGTTGGAAAGCACTTATAACAATTGACAGATGCATTATTCCTTGCTTAGTACAAACTGTCTTTTTCCTGTTGTTTTGGGTGTGGAGAGCAAATTGCATTTTAGTGTTGCCACAACCAGAGGTTTACTCATGTTAGTCCTTGTTTTGGATCAAACCTTGGTTTGTGTGTGGTTGTGATATGTTACAACCACATAACCTTTTATATTTTAATACCTGAAGTTTTGTATTTCTCCAGTGGGTAAATATTGGAAAAATAATAATAATATGTGTATATATAAGCAGGACCTCTAATTATGTGATATTTATGTGTAGTATCCTTCTTTTTTGTTTTTTGTTTTATGTCACCTAGGATTATGGCAACCAAGCATCCCAATACACACAAACCCCCTTTCTGTAACTCTAAGAATGATGTAATTGCCAAAGCATTTAGGCAACATAGTGTCTTTCTGCTTGACAGAGACTGTGGGGACATGTCTGGTAGAATGCAGATTTGGAACCAGATTGTGAATGATGTCATTGCTATAGACACAGCAGGACTTATGATCAGGTGCAGCAAAGGGGCACTGATATTGATTTCATCAGCCCAGAGGAGAGCATCTGCAGTGACTTGTGGAAACCTGGCTACTGGGAGGGCTGCCACTACAGAGCTACCACTGACATCTAATGAAGAGTTCCTGTCCACTGTTAGGGATCCAGAGAGCTCAGTGGAAAGTACACAATAACATGCAATTTATGTTGGTGATGCTGTTTCAGGAAGGACAAGTATGTCACAGGAGGAACTTGAAGGTAAGCTTACATATGTCAATTTTTAACAATTTCTTGTTTAGTAAAATTTGGAAGTAATAGTTAAGTTGGTTTAATTATTATTTTTTGGGAGGCCTATTTATGAATTGATACAGTTAACAACACATTCTGATTCATGGGCTTTGGTGTCTGGTAAGATTCAGTTAACAGTATTGTCAATGGACATATAAAAGCAAAAAATCAGTCCCCCTATGTTATTGCTATTGTGATGACAGTGTCCTTACCTTTTGCTACTTTCTTCCAGGACCATCCTCGCTAGCAAGTATGGAGTCATCTGCACATGGTAAGCCAAACATTTTTATTTGAGTACTGATGAACATTTGACAAAAATGTGCATTTATCCATATGTGTGAGGTGTCTGTCAGGAGTGTGTGTGTGTGTACTGCTGTACTGTCTGTGACAGTGGCACCAGTGTTAGTTTGTTAGCATATATTAAATTGTAATAGTGTAAGTATTAATTTATTTCCTGTGTTTGTTGCTTATTATCGCAGATGATCCTGACAGTGGATGTGTAAGACTCTTACCACCTGATGTCAGAGTGTGGGGACTCTGATGTTGATGGTGGACAAACACAGGCACAGTCAGGGGGTGCAGAGGTTGAATCTGACACCTAGGTTGACATTCAGCCATCCCCTGTATTTTCAATGAACTCAGCCAGTAGGCCTACGCATACCTACTCCAGGGAAGTGGAGGGTGAGACACTTGATCAGGGTAGTGTGGTTACTGCGGCTTCAGTACCTGTTGAATCTGGCCATAGTCAAAGTGTGGGTGAGGGACAATGCAGCAGCATTGTTATGGGTGCTCAGAGGAGACCTGCTGTCTGTCCTCCACCTGATCCTGATGTGTCTTCCCATGTCACTCAATATATATTTAGGCCCATCATGGAGGTACAGGCATGTTCCAATAGGGACTCCAAAGAAATGCGTAGGTTTATAGATGTGGCACAAGCTGATAGTGTAACTGCCTCCACCATGTTGCTGATTCAATGGATCAGATGAATAACATGTTGGAACAGGTTTTGTCTGCGATGGAACATCTATTAGGAGGGGAATGGCATTAACGTGGACATAGGTCACCCCATCATCTGATGTTAGTTGATGTGGCCTTGCCCAATCATGCTCCCATAGTGGCAGTTCTCCACCAGTGGTTGAGATGCCCACACTTAAACATGGTAGGGCTTGGGGTTGTGTTCCTGGAGGTACTTGAGAGGAGAGCTCATCCAGCAGAAATTAGTCACATTCAGGTAGCAGTAGGGCAACTGACCATGGACATGGACCAATGCTTCTGGCAGAGTCAGTTTTTGTGGTCAGGGACAACGATAATGAACTGCCTAAAATGCATGGCTCACACCTGTATGACATAGCAGGATGTAGAGCTGGCACAGAGCTTGGCTGTCTTCTTGCAGACACTCACACACACATTTTATCTTGAGTGCCCATACAGATACAGACACACATAACAGTTACATTGGTCAGTTGTGAGGTTACAGCTCATTCTGCCTCATTGGCCTTTTGATACTTTATGCAAATGTCTGTCTGTCTGTCTTTCTTACTCACATGCACTCACTACCTTTTATGTCAGCCTAGGCCTCCTGACCCCCCACACAAAACCCTGTGCAAATGATAACTGTATTATACGCTTAATTTTCTATCTTTTGAATTCTGGGATACATAAGTCTTTTGTCTCATACGCAGGTGCATAGCTGACTTAGTGCTTAGTATATCTCTGTTTGTGATGCTGTTTTGCAAATTGTACTGCTTTCTTACAGGTTTTTGTAGTGTGTACATCCCTCTCAGCCTCATAGACCAAAAAAGCTGAACCAAGATATAAATAAAAGTGGGACAAAGGCCCAACAATAGGAAACATTTTGAAATATTGTTGTCTTACAAACTGAGAAAGTTGATAGAATAACAGGTTTTACATTGCCATATGACTTTTCTGAAGGATATGAAGTCTGAAACTGAAACGAGTGTCATTATTTTCTAAGTTCAGTCTCTAATGATTTGCCAGTACAAAACTATGGGGCCAAACTTTGGACATTCTGTGAAAATCTGTACATCTGAGAGGCATGAATGTGTAAATATTTGGTGCATGAGACCTATCAGCTGATAGAGGACACATGTATTGACATAAGTCAGTATTGTCACTTATTAATATAATTGCTGTAAAAATCACACCCCTTCTACTTACTTACATTAGTAAGTAAGAGCATGCAAGGATATGCCATTCATGTGTGTTTTCAGACATTTACTTTTCTACTACAGGTTCACCACTTACTTTGGAAGTCCAGCAGTTGCAAGAGTTTTAATCTGGGGCTGAATCTGTCTGATGTTAGAAGTACACAGCCATTACATGAGTAAGTAAAAGTAGTCAGTGTTGCCTGGCATCTGTGTTACTGTATGTGTGCGCATAGGATGAAGGTTTTAGCCCCTTAGGTGGTGAGATTGTGTGCTGTACATTGCCTCTTGGCTAGTGTGAGGGCATATTGTGCAAGCCTAGGTCTGCCTATACCCTCAACACCTGGTGGTTCCCCCTCTGACTCCTCACCTGTGGCTGTGGTGACCTTGCCAGTGGTGTTGGGATGTGTGGCCTTTCCCTATGGTGTTCCTGCTGAAGCTGGTTTCTCAGGATAATTTTGTGAAGCATGGCAGAGATAGTGAGCCTTTCAGCACATGTATGCGGATTGCACTGCAGGGTTCACCCAGATGTATCTAGGTTATGTAAACTTGACTTCAGCAGCCCATACACATGCTCTATGATATTTCTTGTTTTAGCATGTGCCTCATGATAGTGTTCTTCAGTTGGTGTGCATGCATTTCTTATGGGTGTCATCAGCCACAATTTGAGTGCATAACCTGCATCCTCCAGTAGATGACCCTATGGGATATGCCTTTAGAAAACATCTGATACAGTCAAGAGTTGTGTCAGATATGTGAGTTGTGGTTACTGTCTGGGTTGTCAGCACACAGATTCAGGATGATTCCCTTAGCTTTACACAGGACATGGCAGGTAATGGAGTGGAAACACTTTCTATTTATGTACACCCTTCCCTGTTCAACAGGTGGTGCTTTGATTTTGACATGTGTTTATGGCACCCAGGACTTCAGGGTAGTGTGCTACAGGGCAGAAATCCTGGATAGACGTGGCTCTATCCTCAGGTGTACAGGGTAAATATATGTAGTCACTGAAATGTTGTAGCATAGCATTCAGGAATTGATGTAAGATCCTGAATGCAGATGCCTGTGACACCCCCAGCATGTCCCCTGTTGGTCTCTGGAAAGTTCCTGTAGCTAATATTCTAAGTGCTATACATACCTTATTCTCCACAGGTATTGGTTCCCTTAGGTTTGCCCTTACTGTCAGTTGTGGATGACAGAGATAGCAGCATTCCTGTACATACCTCTCAACCTGGAAACATCAAAAATCTGGACAAAGGTCCATGAAAAATAGGTACAAATCTGTACACTGTTTAATGTAAAATTTGCATACATAATTATGTAACCCCACCCACTCCAGTGGAATTGTGAGATATCAACTTTCAAAAGCAAACTGAAGAACAGACAACCAAAATATGGCCCCAGAGACCCAGACCCTGTAGTAAATGGTAACCATTTTCTTTTAAATTTGTAGCAATGATGTTCACTGGGAAGGGAAAAGATGAACCTTAGGGTTTTGTTTTTGGTGACTTGCAGTATGTGGTTTTTATGGTAAAAGTAGGGCATTGAATGGTAGGCAATATTCTCATCTTAGCAAAAGAATATAATAGTTTGCTAGGACCTCCAAAAGTCATTCTTCATGGCCTACTCATCAGTGGCGTAGCTACAGTATGTGCCGCCCAAGGCTGTCTTTGAGTCTGTCACCCTTTCCCCCCTCACAAAATCATGGTCAAATGGGGCCTTCCCATATACAGCCTTCCCCCTGCAGCCATTCCAATGTCCCATTATTTAGCTATTTCACCCCATTTACCATAAACACTGTAATGTGCATACTGCTTTACTTCTACAATGATTTGGATTTCATTTAAAAGTTTTATTTTACATTTTACAGCATAAACACTAATAGACATCTGCTAAACAAATCAATGCAGTCTCACAATGAAAATAGACTTAGCATTAAAACTTCTCTGCCCTTAAAATTCACATTCATTGAAACAGCATTGAAACCCACATTCAAAGAAAATAAGAAAAAGGAAAAAATAAAGAAAAAGGCCAGTGGCAGATAAAGATTAACTATGGGCTGTTTTCAAATCATAGGCCTTTTGCACATGAAACACCTTCCTGACTGTATTAAATTATATCCCTTGTATAATACAGTGCAGTTGTTAGAGGGCATTTTAAATTTGTTTTGAACATTTTTCCAATAAACAATAAAACAAAATGCATGCACCAATAATGACAAAACTGCCAAATTCAGAACATTTCCATCATAAAAGTCTACTCAAACTTCTACAATCCACCAGTATCAGTAAATATGCACAATTTCTGCATAAGTAAAAGTCATCTAAATAATTCCACACTAAAGAGATCTGTAACTAATGAAGAGGTTGCTGCTAACAAACCACTTTATATTTCATGGTTTCATCTACAAATAAAGTGCCTGTTGCCCTTGAGGAATAAATTGCCTTTATTGCATTAAAAAAATGATAAGCTAATAATATTGCATTAGGGAATGGATGGCAAACTGATAAAAGGTTCATAGTTGCTAGTTATTGCTGCCAAAAGCAAAAAGTACAGCACAGTACAGTATCAGCAATGTGTGGGAGTAGAACCCACAGCCTTCTGCACCAAACCCAAGTATTCACCATAAGCAGCAGTAAAATTTTCTTCCCCTGAAGCTCTCAGCTCCTTGTAAAATCCACTCAACACAACTGTATCTCTCGACTGTGCAGCACAAGAAGTCTGGAAAAAGCCAAAATTTATTTGGGGGGGGGGGGTCAAAAGCCTAAAAACCAGGGACACATTTTAAACATGGCTTGTATAATCTTGCAAATTTGCTAGAATAAAATCTTGTGTTATCACCATGCATTTCACTGCCAAGTCTTGGCCCCAGGACCCTATGCACTAGGCTCAGAGCAACATACCACCATGTCAAATCAGCTGTTTCCTGAAAGATAAAAGACTGAAACTTAAATGGCTATCATTTAGTGAATTCAGTTCTCACTATAGCCCTCAGCCTCTTAGCACAAAAAACTGGGGAATACAGCCCACAAACATATTCAGTGAATTCAGTTCTCACCATAGCTCTCAGCCTCTTAGCACAAAAAACCTGGACAAAGCCAATACAGCCCCAAAAATATGGACAAATTTCAAATATTAATCTTATAAACTTAGTAAATTGCTAGAATCAAAGGTTTTGCATTACCATGCATTTTCTGAAGAATATGAAGTCTGAAATTCAAATGTCTGTCATTATTTAGTAAATTTAATCCTTCACTGATTTGCCACAAAAATCCAGAAAACCACAGATTTTATGAAGAACAGAACAGAAATATGAGGCAAAAACCTGGATAGCCTTCACACGTGGTGGTGAGTAGGGCATTCAGGCTATGGCTAGCTGTACTCAAGGTACAGGGTTTGAGCCTGAGTAACTCACTCTAGCCACCAGGTATGTTTAACTGGGGCATTGCACACACACACTGAAATGAAAACCAAGCAGCAATATCAATATAAAACCAAGCAAAGTTCATTGAATAACAAAGCAATATATAGCAACATTCCTTCATTATAAAAGCAAGTAACAACTGCAAACCAGAAATGTTCGCATATTACCCCCGAGCCCAATTCCTACCAGCTGGCAGGCTGTTCATGGTGCTGATGTCATCTCACAAGTGTCAGGTGTCAAAAAGCTGGAGATTAAAAAAATAGCTGGGAAAATCGGAAATTAAGAGATGCCCTCATTATTTGGACCTCAAAACTGGTAACAACCAAGAAATTTGGTATGGTTGAGAGGTATGACTCCTGTAGTATGTCTCTATCCACACTGTAGCACTCTGCAATTTCAACATCATGCAGACCATGTAAAGTTAACAGGGTCTAAACATTCTTCTCCTTCTTGGCCAAGATCTATTAGCAGCAGCAGCATAGACTTGGGTGTTGCACATACATATATATATAAGAGCAACAGCAGCCCCTAACATTGTTTCTGTGCAGAGAAGTTTCTGTGGCTGTATTCCAATAGGTTTTAGAATTCACAGGGAAAACCTGCAGAGTCTATACAATTGCTTTACAGCTTGTTGGATTACTTCTCCATCTTCATTTGGTTGATTAGCATACAGTTCAGCTGCTTATGCTGTAATTAACATGCCACAATGTTTACTTTGTTTGCTCATCCCTACACAATGTGTAGAGCTGCTTATTGAATACAAACCTGTGCACTATTGTGTGTGCAGCAGGATGTGCACATGGTTTTAATGGGTCATATAGGCTTCATTGAATCTGCACCCTTATATATTTCTAATAGAAAATGAATCTGTTCTTCATGGTACAGATATTACAATAAAAATGTCCCGTGTTGACTGTAGAAATATGGTGGGGCCAACTTCAGTAAAGGCACTACTTTGATATCCTTAAAGATGAAATTGAAGTCTTTGGTGCTTTTGGACCTGGAGTGTCAAATTTGTTTCCCTTCATAGTTTTCTGAAGTCTGTGAAAGGTGGAATGAAATATGCTCCTTTGTGCCCAGCAATCAAATATAAGGTTTTACAGCCATATCACATTAACATCTTGACATGCTGCATTATAGCCGGTTTCCATCAGAAGCAGAAAAGCATCTTCTTTTCTCACTGAAGAAATGAATGACACGACTAGAATACATTTGTACTCAGTCTTCATTACATGATCCTTAAATTGGAAGTATATTTCTCAATTTTAATGACCATTGCAACAATGTTAGGCTAGCTTCAGTACTGAACTTCAGAAAAATTCTTAATGGTAAAATCACTAGCATAGATGCATTTTATAACTGGGGTTCCAGATGCTAGACTATGAATGTCTTACTAAAGACTGTAAAACTGAGATTAACATACAACTTTTATGGATCTACCACATGAATGTTATGACAGGTATCATGTTGCATTATACTCTGCTTTAATTATTTGCTATGTGCATCAATTCAGGTTAAGAAAGACAGTACATCTCCAGAATATATCATTGATGAGACATAATTATATCAGAAGCAAATATTCCTGATATTTTTTTTTCTGGAACATCAGTGCTAATAGATTTTTGAGATAACATAATTTACACTCGTAAAGAGTGACTCACATTACAAAAAGATACATTTATATACAAGTCTTTTTTAAATGAAACCACACACTAATTGCAATCTGTATTTGAGTGTTATTTATTTTTCTAATAATTGTTCCATGAAATAAACTAAAATTATATGGCTATGTTCCTGTTCTGATATGTACCTCAAGAAAGCATATATAAATTATTAGCTGTTGTGGAGTGTTGTATGGAATGCTTTTGTCAGGTTAAGAAACATAGTATGCACTGTTTTACCATTGCCCATTGCCCTGGTTACCCTCTCAAAGAAATCTACTGGGCTGAGTAGGTATGATCAGCCCTTAACAAAGTCAGTTGGGAACAGTCCAGTATCCATAGGTTGCCAATGCCCTTGTTTATCATTTCTGTGATAGTTCATTCCATGGTTCAGATATCACGCTTGTTATACTATAGGTCTGCAGTTCCCTGACATGGTTGATGAGATCTGTTCTTGTGGGGGGGGGGTGACATGGTTGATGATCTGTTCTTGTGGAGGGGGAGATGACATGGTTGATGATCTGTTCTTGTGGAGGCGGAGATGACATGGTTGATGCTCTGTTCTTGTGGGGGTGACATGGTTGATGATCTGTTCTTGTGGAGGGGGAGATGACATGGTTGATGATCTGTTCTTGTGGGGGGGGGATGACATGGTTGATGATCTGATCTTGTGGAGGGGAAGATGACATGGTTGATGATCTGTTCTTGTGGTGGGGGGGGATGACATGGTTGATGATCTGTTCTTGTGGAGGGGGAGATGACATGGTTGATGATCTGTTCTTGTGGAGGGGGAGATGACTGTTGCAGCCCTCCATTCACTTGAAACATAGCCTGTTTTCAGGCTGCAGTTGAAGAATACCTCAAGTGATCCTGATAAGTCATGCTTTAGACTGTTCAGGAGGCAACCAGGGTTGTTGTCAGGACCCAAAGAGATGGTGTTCTTGACTTTAGAGAGTGCTGCCAGCACCTGGTCCCTGCTAATAGCTAGGGAAAGTATGTTGGAGGGGATTTCACCTGGTGGAGATGGGAGGACCTGGGGTGAAGTTTGAGCTGAAATTATCACACTGATCAGTGAAGCTGGCACCATTCTCCACCAGTTCAGCATACTGCTGTGTGTTACCTTTAAGGTTATAGACATAGCTGCAGAAGGCTTAGTGATTGTCCTTAGCATGTGTTGCTAGTCTGACCTTATAGTCGACCTTGCTGGGCTTAATTAGACCTCTTAGTTTCTTCATAGGTTCATACTAGGCTAACTACCCTTGTGGGGTATTTTAAGCCTAGACAGTTACTCCCTGTGAGAATCAAACCCTGCACCTTGTGTTTGTAAGGTAAACACCTTAACCATTATGCTAACCTCTCACACTTGTTTAGTTGTATAACACATCTCTTGTCTTTAAGGGAGTTGTTCTTCCTGATTTAGTCCATGAATTTTCTTCATTATATCCCCTTTTTAGGTGAGGATTCCACCAATGGGGTTTGTTTTGGGCTTACTTCTGTTAGGTATGGCAGCTTCTATGCTGCCATTCACATGTCTGTATAGTGACTGTGCATACCTATCAACTTGTTATCACATGAAATCCGGGCAAACCTAAAATAATCAAACAAAAATTCTGCTGACACTGCTGAAGCTGCTAAGGAAAAAGAAAAATCAGCAAGTAAAATTATCGGCAAAACACCACGGCTGGAACGATAAAACAATAACTTTAATAACACAATAAAACAGTAAAAAAATATATACACTACAATCTGAAGAAGGCTATTTTAGCTGAAAGCGCTCACCGTTATTGTTTCATTCCTGCTTTATATATATATATATATATATATATATATATATATATATATATATATATATATATAGATATATATTTACTGTTTTATTGTGTTATTAAAGTTATTGTTTTATTGTTCGAGCCATGGTGTTTTGCCGAAGTTTTTACTTACTGTAAAAGCCTAAAATAATTGGGACAAAGACCCAAAAATAGGGGCAGATTTTAAATATTAATCTTATAAACTTAGAATGTTGCTTGAATAACAGGATTTTTGTTACCATGCATTTTTCTGAATGGTATGATGTCTACAACTCAAATGTATGACATAGTTTAGTGACTTCTATCCTCAGCAATCTGCCAGAAAACTATGACTTTTATGAGGAAGGGACTAAAAATATGACCAATAATCTGGATATTCTGAAAGTCTGAATTTTGACAAAATGTCAACTTAAGGTTGCTTGGAGATTTGTCCACTATGTCAGTAGTTTTCTCATTTTGGCATTGCCTAAAACAGGCTCTAAGAGAGTGGATAAAGTTTTATCCATTATCTGAAAGTCTAAATCTCAGCTATCTGTCATTATTTAGTAACTTCAGTTCTCAGTCATATGCCAGACAACCACACATTTTATGAGGAACAGACCACCCCCTCCAAAAAAAGATGCAAAAATCTGGACACTGGGCACTGGGCCAAAATTCTGGAGAGTTGACAGGTATGAGACAGTGATAGTGAGCTGTGAAACTGAGCTGCTCAGAAAGAGACAATAATGCAGCTGTGGTCAACTTTAATAGCATTACTGTAAAGTGATATGTAGTAATATTTTGGTTGTTGAAATATGTTGGATTGTTGTTACTGAAAATCACTACATCCTTTTCAGTATACTCACTGCTTCATAAATAAATCAAAATCATTAAAATTGTTAAGATGCATTCAGTTATAAAGTTGAATCATTACTGATACTTTTACAGCATTCCAGTTCAGGCTTCACGAGAATAAAACAAGGTGACATAAAGGCAGTTGTTGGGGGAAACAACTATTCTCACCAAACAACGAGTATACAGCGGGTTTATATTGGAACATCGAATATTTTAACAGCTTGAATCACTAAAGGTCGACCCTTAGTGATCGAACTGTTAAAACATCGAATGCTCAAAAAAAAAAATTTAAACAAGAAAAAAAAACTAAATGGTGTAGGCAGGGTGGCAAGCCCCCCTACAACCCCACACCCTCCCACTACTTAAATATACTAAACTCCGAGACCACACTACATTGAAGTAAATAGAAATCTCCCCTTACAGAGATTTCCGTTTACTTTTTGATGTTCTGCAGTTTTGCTATTCTCATGTCGACAATGTCAAATTCGACATTTTGTCGGCTTTCCAGAATTCAATATAGACCCGTATACAGCAGTGTTTGTACAGTTAATCAAAGAATTAGGATGTGAGTTGTAACTTAAGTAGAAGAAACTGTAAAGAGTAAAGTAACACAAACGGTCTAAAACAAAAAGAAAATAAGGATGAAAAATCAAAAATTGATTGTAGATGCTCATCACTGACAAGGATAGAGCTCTGATCTCCGAAGACCATTTTCAGGCTAATTCTTGGGGATAAACCCAAGGCAAGAATGCAACGTCATTGTGCTGCTTTGCATTCCTCTCCATATCAGTTTTCTATAATATTAAATCATTATCAGTCTCCCCAAATATGACAAAAGTCACATTTCTAACTCATGAGTATGCATTGTGCTATCATATCAAGTAACACAATGCAGGTTTCCTTAACTAATCATTTTCTTTATTATTAAGAAATTGCTTTATGCTTTGCACTGCTCTTTAGCAAAATAACCCAGAGCCTCAGTTCACTCATTGCATACCACAGAGCAGTTATCCCATCTTTGTAGTGAATACAAGAGTTGATGTTCATATGCTTACTGCTGTACCTGTCCTAAGTCATATCCATCTATCATTGCCATCTTTTCCAATATATTCTGGAAACAGATTTTCTAAATGGATTATTTTAAACTGTATAAGGGAAGTGACTGAGCCAAAACTTAGCAAAATCCATAACTACTTAGAAGAGAACTTTGTACATAAGACACTATCATCACTTACAGAACTTTATTTTATAAATCTGAAAGATAACACTGTTTGCTTTAATATACCACTGTCCTTTCACTCAAACTATGTATTTCATACTTATTTTAACAGAATTGTAGGGAATTTGAACAACCTCCTCACAAATATGTTTTACAGCCCTGTACTACAGTAACATTACAAATTTAATTTCCCTCATAGTTCAATGTATTTCTCAGAAATAATCTTAAAAAAATTCCCTTGTGTATCCCAGTGAGTTTACTGTTAGTGTTGGAGACGTCTTGGACTTTTTATTAGCAGTGCTTTGCTCCCAGATATGGACTGGATGCTATCTTTGTGTAATCTGTAACTGGATATAGTGTGTTTTGCTTGTACCCACTAGACGCTCTGTACACTCATTCCCCGGGATTCATGAACCTTGCGCCAGGCGCCAGCATAGCGCCGGCGTTATAACGCCAAATATGGCTGCTTAGCGATTCAGGTATGAATGAATTCCACGTGCACTACCGGGCGCGCGGACCGTCCCCGCCCGGCGTAGGTATGCAAAACACACTGTGTGCGGTATTGCACCATGCAAATGAGGGCAAATAGCGATCCACGTGGCGAGGCGTAAGTGAGGCACGGCAATGTAAACCAAAAACGGTTTACATTTACCCAAACATACCGGAGGAGTAACGGAAGGCTGTCAAAGTCAGGTATCATATAGGTGCAATATGCCAATGTGGAAAGGCACCGAGAATGTCCAAAGAAAATATGCACAAAATGTAAAAAATGACATAAATGGCACGACGTAGAAAGAACAGCAGACCCCGGATGTGTGCACAGAAGTTGTAAAGCAATGAAATAATATGATAATGTCCGAAAAGAGCATTAGAACACAAATCAGCTTCACAGCCACCACACACCATAGTATGTATGTAAAGCTGCAACCCCAGCGCAATGGTTGTCAAGGAGTGGAGGCGGTGTCCGGCGCCGTAACCAGGTATTAGTAGTCAATTCCATGCAAATGAGGCAGATAATAGTGAATCGCAAAACGGCGCCAGCGTAAGGATGGAGCAAACGGCGAGCGGTACTACACCGAGGAGTGGCCTACACGAGATACATGTCAACCACACAGGGTGTGCCACTGTAGGAGGAAGGATATTGGAGGACAGCAAATCTGGGCTGTACAATGCACATTACAGCATCATGACTGGCGTGTTAGGAAATAGATGCGCTGACAGTACAGAATGCGACAAATGCATGTGCACGAGGACGACTACGCTCCCAAACCAGTCATGTGACGGCCTCACCGGCAACAACCAGGGATATAGGAAGGTAATGCGGAGAATACGAGGAAATGCGGAAGCAGTGTAAATGTATCCGTAACGAGCAATTAACACCAATCAATGCAGGAAGGGCAAACGCCGGCAGCTGAAAAGTCTGCATGCAGACTCCTGCAGAACGGGAAAGGGGAGGCATATGAGAGCAAAGATAATAGGGGATGTAGTAGAAATGCAAAGAGCAAAGAACCGAAATAGCACAGCCAAGTACAGAGGTAGCATAACTGCGGCCGCAGATAAAATGCATCATATGCCATGTGCGCAGGATGCAGTAATGTAAGATGCCAGGCGAAGGCAATGCAGGCAACTGTAATGTAACACTACAGGCAGTACCGTTGCAGCTGCAAGCGTAAAACCACGGAAATAATCCATGGATAGGGCCGCAGACACACCCAATGACATCACCGGTATACAGCACAACAGTAATAAATGTGAATGCGCACAACACACAGCGATTTCCCAAACGCCGCACCGTAGGGTGTAAACAGACGGGGAACTTTTAACATGTATATGCTGGGTGCCACCGTGGCCGTGATGCATAGGTATGTGGCAGAGACAGACGGAGTTGCGGAGGGTGGTGCCGACAACTACCGTAGGCCTCACAGGAGAAGGAGAGTGTTCAGACCAAGGGTGACCTACCAGGGGCTGCGAGACCTGGAGATAGTAGAGCGCTACAGGGGGACAGGGACACATTACAGCAAATAGTGGAGCTGTGCCGGCCGCGCCTGAGAACAAGAGACAACAGAGGGGAGCCCATCCCAGTGGACACAAAGGTATGTGTGAGCTTGCGAATACTGGCTACAGGTACCTTTCAAAGGCCCACCGGGACATAATGGGCATCTCACAGGCATCAGCATCCAGGGTACTACACCAGTTCCTGGATGCCATGTTACCACATGCCCATGAGCACATAAAGTTCCCACATCTCAGGAGGAGTTGGCTAGCAATATGCGCCGCTTCCACCATGTGGCACAATACCCGGAGGTCCTGGGTGCGATAGACTGTACGCACATAGAAATCAAGTCACCACCTGGGGAGCAGGGTAGACGCTACATAAACCGCAAGGGATACCCCTCCATCAATTGCCAGGTCGGTATTGCAATGCGCAGGGCATTATCATGGATGTGTGCTGGCAGCCCTGGAAGCTACCACGACTCCCATATCTGGCATGCCTCACAGCTGTATCAGGTATTCGCCAGTGGGGACATCACACAAGGTCACCTTGTGGGGGATGCTGGCTACGCACTGGAGCCGTGGTTGATGACACCCATCAGAAATGCACACACACACATGCAAGAACGCCATAATGAGGCACACGCACAAACCAGAATAATCATAGAGCGTGTGTTCGGGATCTTGAAATCACGGTTCCGGTGCTGGAGCCTTGCAGTACTCTCCAGGCACAAGTGCCCACATATTCATAGTATGTTGTATGCTACACAATATGATTCTGCGGAAACAGCTGCTGCAGGGACATAATGCCGGAGGGCCACCAAGCCCGCCACAACTGCCAGGGCAAGCACAGGCACAGGGCGTGTGGTGCCACGGACACACTGAGCCAGCCCCAGTAGGTAGACAGAGGCGTACCCAATATGCCTACGCCCTGGCAAAGAGGGAACGCATAGCACATACTTTGACAGTGTAGGCCCCATGGACTGACACCTCCTGACCTGCACACACAGTAAAATGGACGCCACACAAACATGTCCGCCCGTAATGTGTACCGTATGTGCGGACGTATGTGTGACTCCAACAAAGGCACCGGCCAAACACTGCACACCCAAAAGCCAGCAGAGCATGGAACGCCAACACCTCAACGCACGCCGGTTCAACAGCACACGGCGTAGCCATATGCTGCCACTATCGCCGCAAGTCGACCACACATGTACGCATGTGCATACACAGATACGGAAATACATATCAGTACACATGTAGAAATATATGTACGCATACACAGATAGAAAGGACAACAGGGTAATATGGAACCCAGGGATGCAAGTTCACAGATAAGTAAGACGCGAAATCACCACATATTAAACATAAGTGACCGACAACCCGATCATCCTGGAGGGTGGGCAGGGCAGGTAACGCCAGCCATGGAAATGTTAACCTGCAGCAATACATATCCGCGTGTCGGGATGGTCAGCGGTCCACGGTACAGTAACGGGATATGTGTAGGGTCACCACCTGTCCCACGTTGTGAGGGACAGTCCACCTTTGGGCAGTTGTGTCCTGCAAAAACAATGACAAAATGGCAAATGTCCTGAGATTGTAGGACAAAACCATTTCCCATAATTACTGTATTAGTTGCAGAAAACAGTTATTTTGTAGAAGAAACATCTAAATATGATAATAAACAGAATAAGCAACTGAAATGCTACAGCTTTGTATTCCGTCAAAAAAGTGAATCGCTGTCCTTTGTACTGGCCGTGGGTATGTGTTGGCATGCAAAACCTGACGTACCTACTAAAAATGTCCCACCTTGGCCATTTGAAAAGGTGGCAACCCTACATATGTGCGTGTCATATCCATAGGACATGAGTGCGGAGATACACGCCGCCACCGGCGATGCGGCCAACGTAGGTATTGTGTTCAACCGTCGGTAAAGCGAAAGCATACCAGTGAAGTGTACGACATTATGAGGAACGCACTCATCTGGGGTGTAAAACAGTGCATGTTCCTCGGAGTTCCTCCAAGTTCCACATTGAAAATGTCTCTCAAACAACCATTGTTAGGAATGTATATAAATGACATCCTGGTAAATAGAATGTACTCATAGTAAGTTAGTAAAGGTTCTTCACTGTAAGTAAATCAGCATATCATAATCAACCTATGACCTACTTAGCTGAAGTTGTCACTATGCCATTACTATGTGTTCCACATTATGCCCATGTGTTTCACATTACTACTGTGTGTGTTCCCCACTCCGGAAATAGAAGGTTGACAGCCATGGCGGCAATATGTGTATGTGTGAGGTGAGGTTGTCGTGTGTTCCGCTGTGTGTGTGTAATATTTGTGTGCCAGTGTAAACTGTGTATGAAGGTGACATGTCACAGCCGGAGTGTAATAACAGGCGTAGGCATACAGTACAGGAACCATAGGCGTATGTACAGCAGTACCCACAAAGTAGTACTGACATCTCCTCAGTGGCTATGCACGTGGCGAAAATGATGCAAAGCGAAATGTCCCAAAGTGTACCACAGGGCCATAGCAAACAGGAGATGCAAAGGACGCATGTACAAACCACGACCGTAGGTATGGCGGCCATAACGTACACTCCACACGGTCCGTCGGCAACGTTACACAGCATCAGGCATGTACGTCGAAAATACGAATGTGCCATCCCGGCACCGATCATGAACAGTCACGGTCCGGTAAATACCGCGGTGTGTTCCACGACCGTGACGTAAGCAAGCTGCACGAATAGGAGGCTACCGGTAGCATACAGTCCGCCCCAAGTATAGGACCACAATCACCGTAACTATCAGCGACAAAATGACAATGGATGGTAGGCACGGACGAACATCCGCAGATATATAACCGATGTGAAGGAGGAATACGTGCAGGAAGCACACATGCAGGCGATACCGACAGCAGACGACATCAACAAAACAAACATTCCCGAACAACACACAGGTAACCCGCAGCTCCCCAAGCACGGATGGAGCACACACACAAGCATATCTGGTATGTATAAATGCAAGACTCACACCCACTGTCACCCACATCCGCAGATATACCCCATTGCACATATCAATGGGATAACAGCTAAAACCGTAGCAAACACATACAGGCAGTGAATGACAGCGGCATACCCACAACAAGCTCCTGGGAAACACTAGCAGCGGCTCATGCATCCATGCATTCGCTATGTACAGGAAAATAACAGCCATGTAACACATTTGAATGCACAACGCCATCGACAGACGCCGCCAGGACACGGGACCCACATGTCGAACACAATACCATACCCAACACACACAATCCACGGCTAACACCACAGCGAAATGTACCCGACAACACACATAGCGGATGCAGTCACACAAACATGATACAATACATACCATCCTCACGAAGGTATTGCAAATAACCAACGGCCACACGAGGAAAGAACCATGGCCTAGTGCCGACGCGTAACGAACGAAAGGAAAGGGGATCACCGCTGATATGCGCATAAGTACACACCGAGGAACAGCTATTGGCCTGATTAACCCACATGCATCAGGCGACGACGAATATAAGGAAGACTCCCTGGATATTCAAACCGTATGTTCATACCGAACGCATAGAAAGTAGAGAAAGAGAAACAGGGGAATAGAGACGAACTGAAAACAAAAGGCCGGAAAGGTATGTCGAACCCACGACATGTACTGGTGTGTAACGCACGATACGTATGATGAATCTGTACAGTATGTGAACGGTGTGTGTAGGTAAAGATACCTGTCCATCAGGCAGAGAGAGGCGAAGGTTGGATATGTAATGCTAAAACGCGCAGCATACCAACAACTGTGGACAACGTGTGCACAGCAGTGGGACAACATGTAAACACCCGCGATAACCCCAGGGCCGGCTTGCCACCCTTTCAAAAGGCCAAAGTGGGAAATCGTCGGGACACACTTCAGATGTTACAGGTGGACACATACCCATGGTCAGTACAAAGGTTAGAACTCTACTCTTTGCATAAAGAAAAGTGTAGTCTTGTAGCAGTTCAGTTGCTTATTGTGTGTCTTGTAACAGTTAGGAATGTACATACATAAATAAGTATGTTATGCAACTCTTACATAAGAATGGGATATAGTGATGTCCCACAATCTCAGGACATTTGCCATTTGTGATAAATTTGTCAGGACACAACTGCCCAAGGAGGGACTGTCCCTTGCAAAGTGGCACAGGTGGTAACCCTACCCCAGGTCTGCCATAGGGGTTGCAAACACAGAACAATGCCACCACCCACGCCGATGCTGGCAGTGGATATCCAACACTGAAGTGCCACAGCAGGGGATAGGACATTATGTATAGTGTCACAGCACACATGTGCATGGGCATATACCGTCGATGTCATACGGAATGTGCGCACGACGTGCACCTATCCCACGCAGTAGGGGCGACTATGTCAATTATGTGTAATGCAAAGCTGGCATGATGGATATGTTCACAAATCATAGACAGTATCACAGGCATAGCATGCATGATGGAGCGATGGGCTAATGTTATATACATACACAAGATATGTATGGCCTGCACATATGGGACAAGAAGTAGCAGAATAGGTACCCGAAATGGAGGTAACAGCAAGTGACCATGTCCAAACGTTCCATAGCAGGTGCAATGTGTGCCACAATGATGTCCAGCAGGGCCGTGTGTAAACACATGTGCAATGTACACAGTACTGACACCCCCCCCCCCATGGTAGTGTCCACTGAACGGCAGAACTGGATGTCAACTGTCATGTCTATACAATACGTCCGCTGTGGTGGTACCATGGGTGTGTGTCACCCTACCAGCAAGGCAGCTATCACATGACTAGTGACACAGTGTGCCCCTGTGGGATGTGCACAGGACCTATGTCCCACAGCATGGTGTGTGTCCAGTCTGTGGATGTCACACAGACGCCCGGGCTGAGCAATGTGTCGTGTGTGAACATATGAAGGACTGCTCCTCCCTGCCCACAGCAAACGCCATGTAGGAGTACTACATGCATCAGTACTGTGGAGAACATGGCCCATGGCAGAGTACATTACACCCCTGTGTTAGTGGCATGCAGGTGAGCACAGATGTGTTACATGGCTGTCATTTGCATATGTCAACTGTCTGAGCTGGGTAGAGAGCACAGCATGACTATACTGAGACATGTAACGTTGTATCCATTGTGTAAGGTACAACACACATGTGTCATTGTAACACGCCCAGCGTGTACATGTGTGTATGGCACAGGTACAAGGGCACCCAAGGTATCAGCTAGACATACGGTCCAGAAATGTGTAGTCCTGCACATGTGTACCCACGCTTATGGTGTAATATGGCAACCACAGCACCATGTGGGCCATGTGTGTACATCAACCATGTACAACGTGATATGCCTGTATAGGGACAGTATCCATGTGATACACACCGCATGACTGTCAGTATGTAAAGGTGATGTGTATGCACTATGTGTGATGTAACTGATGCAATGATATCTACATGATATATCTGCCACACTGACACCTGTATGGGTGTCAGCAACACGAGTAGGATGAGCTAGAATGCTGCCAGGTATGTAGAAGTGGTATATGTAGGCATGTACAGTACTGTGTGACAGCAGGTAGTGTAATGATGCAAATACTGAGCATGAGGGGCCACATGTCTGAGGAACGTGCAATGCCACACGTCCCTGAAATGTTGTAGTCAGCATGATATGCCTGCACCACTGTGTGAACTGTACAGAAGGCACATGGCGTAACATGCCGATACATAGGGTGCGATGTGATGCTGGATGTGTACACTGTCAATAGCATAAAGTGGAATGGTGCTGAAGGGCAAAGAGCGGATCATGTCTGATGTGATACCCTCTGTACCACCCCAACCACCCATGCAATAATATGACAGGTGGCCAGCATGGGATGTGGTGTGCTGGCGCACAGAAGCCCAACAAGGGTGCCAGGAAAGGCATGCAGGTAGTCAATGAGTGTGTGAAGCATGTATGTCAAGATGTGGCCCAGTGCCATACTGAATGGCCCAGTCATGGGTGTAGAGATGCAGCCCCATACGTGCAATGCAGTACCATCCATGTGTAGTGTGATAGATGTGGTAGTGTGGTGGTCAGGGTGCACAACGACATGAATGGGCTAGCAGTCACTGACGTGTGCTGCTGCAGAGACATGTAACAGCCAGGTTGGCGGGATACAACAACAACGGCGGTTGGAGGTGACATTGGGACTGTGTTCCCAGACATAACATGTGCATGCCAGTACTATGTATGTGTCCACAGGGTTAATACAATGTCCAGCCAAGGATTGGAACCCTGTAGTGAGTGAGAGTGTGTATTGTTGGTAGGTACCCCATTGGCAGGCAGGATGCCAGCAACATCTGTGTCGCCAATGCCTGCATGACCGTGGTATGCTGCATTGAATGTGGATGTAGTCAAACAGCAGAGACATACCACCACACTGCGTGAGGGCCCACACTGCAATGTCTGGCAGTCATGTGTAGGTAGCTAGCTGTGGAGTATGTCATGCACCAGCAGGACACACCATGACTGTCAAGTGACACACAACACACAGGTGAACAAAACTACTGTGCAACAGCCTGCACATGTGCCCATACAGCACGTGTGCATGGAACAGGAATACCACTGTGGCGTCTGTGAAAATGCCAGCACCACCATGTCTCAGTGTGGAATAGCATGGTCCCTACCAGTGTGTAAATGTAGCAGAAGTGCACTGTGATCACTGTTGGCATAGGCACATAGACTGTCCATCGGACGGGTGCCATGCCCTCAACTACCTCTGTCAGTGGATGTCAGTAATACCGGCTGTAGTGTGTATGTACCATGCATGCTGCTATGGTTGTGTGCTTAGGGTGTGGCTAGCAGGGATGGTAAGCATGGATGTTCAGCAAACAGAGGGGCGAGGTGTGTAGGCCCAGCATACAGACACATGGAGGTTTGGTGCATGCTCAGGCTAGTGTAGGTATGCTATGTGTCGTGTAAGGTGTCACCCAGCTATGCGCACTGCATGGCCAAGCATGTGTGGGTGCGGGAGTCCATACTAGGGAAGGTCGTGTTGCTGGCAATACATAGCAGTAGCAACTGTCCCAGGTGCAATGTACAGCATGCCAACCCGACTGGCATGTAACCTGTGGTGTACAGTGTCTGCACTGTCGCGTGTCACAATGTGTGTAGTGGCCACAAACATGGGTATCTGAACATGGACTACCTATGATGCAATGTGTCATGGGAAAATACAGTATGTGTGTAAATCACGGTGTGGTGTGGGAACCACCCACCTGTGTGTGTTGCAGTCCAGGTATGTGACTGGGAGGTATGATCTGTGTACAATCTGGACTGGCAGGTGTGCCGTGTAGGGCATGGAGGCAGGTCCCAGGCACCGTAGATAAATGATATGTGTGCTGTACTGTGTGTGCAGTGCTAGTGTACAGCACAGTGGAGGGTGTAAGCATTGTTACACATCACTGCATGCTGTGCCTACCTGTGACAGCCCTGCCAGAGACAGACATGTGACACCGCTGCACAGGCAGCATAGCATGAGAAGATGTACATGTGGGCTGCACACCTTAGCCAGATGTCCACACGTCATGTGTGCCACGGTAGTGTGGTTCAACAGGACTATCAGACTGGACAAACAGCACATGCCTGCATAACAACAGTATGACCATAGTCAACAGTCCCAGTGACAGAGTAGGCCAATGTAGACTATCCCTGCATGCAGACTAGTGGCTACTGGACACCTGGCTAGACACACACCTGGACGGTTAATTCACCATTGAGCCATCACATGTCCACGTCCATGTGGGCCGTACAATGTCATCACAGGGTGGTCACAATAGCAGGTGGCAAGGCAGACACGGTGTACCAGGTGATGTGTCATGTGTGCATATGTTGAGTTGCACAGCCGTTCACATGTCTGCAACATACTGGTGCATGATGTATACTGTTACATGATGAATGGAACTGCACTGTCACCCACTACAGGGCCAGCTGGCACAGGTGTGGTGTGACTGGTGTAACCCATGTTTGCACAGGATACACACTGCTGTTGTAGGCAGCCATGCTGGTGGCCACCAGTGATATATGCAGTGGTCATACAAACATACCGCATACACAGTGTTCAGGCAGGAATGTCAATTGTCGTGGACGATGTGCTGCTATGTGAATGTGGGTGTTTGTTGTGAATGTCACACATCCAGAAGACACCATCTGGTGCAGTCATGGTTGTCAACACCAGTACACACATCCACAGCAGTCAGAACCCAGTCCCGACAATGTGTGTCAGTCACCCTTGTACCGTGTGACATATGTGCACATGGCGGAACACCTCCCACTGTCATCTAAGCTGGCTACATGATGGCTGGAATGTGCTGTAGAAATGTACAATGCTGGTAGCCCAATGAAGTACCTGGAATTAGACACAGTACACTATGTCAGCCATGTAAACCATGCACAACAATGACTGCACAACAGACACAAACAATGCATTGACACATGGAACATGTGCTCATGACAACCCCCACTGAGGTATGTTGCACATATAGATGTACAATTGTCATCTATGGCCATAGCATGGATGCAGACACACATACTCCACAGGTAGTACCATGTGATGTAGGTAGGGGGGCATTGCTTGTGTATATGTCACAGTAGATGTACACAGACATGTCCTGCATAGCCGTCATGTAGGGGTAGCTGTGGTATGTCACTACTGGACATGCCCATACAGATTACCATGTCCCGCAGGAGATGTGTTAGGTGTGTACCACATGTGACATGCTGACAACAATCTGCGATGTGTATGGCTGCCGGTGTACCTGTGTGACAATGTCTGTGATGGGTGCAAAGGCACATAGTATCGTATTGTATGCACACAAGCCCCACATAGCTGCATAGCCTGAACATACAGTACAAGGAGTGTGTGGGATGATAGCAACCCACAGGTGGAGATGGGTATGGACGGCGGCCCACAACCACATGTGTGTGTATGGTGTTCACGTCCACGACACATGAGCATCTGAGAGGCTAGCGTCACAGTTGTACAGGGTCGCATGTACATATGTTCAGCAACATCCCTGTATGTCCCACCACTGGCCTGTGGACCGATGGACAACAAGCATATGTGCAGGTATGAGATGTGCACAGCACATCACAGATGCCTACCGAGAACAGGCCTACCATGTAGACATGTGCACAGTAGGTCTGCGCCACCTGCAGTCAAACACGTTAGGTGCCAAACCACACCAATAGTCCGCCAATGACACAGATGGGCGTGCATGCCTCTGTGTATGTATGTCTGTGAATGGCTCCGCATAGCAATATAGCCGTGTCACCATTGTGAACAACAATATGAATGGGTTGTATGTGTGAGGGGTGCATCATATGTGTATGGTCAGATCGACGATACCATCAGTGGGCCTGCTATGTGAACATCCATGTCCCCATACATGGATACCTCTGCTGAGGCCAACACCACATTCACACAGGGAGGGATGGCGGTGTAGTGCAGCAGCAGACATGTGGGTGGCAGCGGCAATGTATGTACACATATGTGTTACCCACATCAGTTCAGGCAGATATCCATGTGCATGGGATAGCGGTGTGTGTACACATACAGCACTGTGTCGATCAACATCCCAGCACATAGCACCTGCCAGGGCTACAGTGTATGCATGGATGTGTGATACCTGCATGCACCACACACACCCTCAACAAGCAGCGTACAGCATACCTCGCTGGAGGACAGTGTCCACACCATGGTGATAAACATGTTGAATGTCCATATTCACACAGCTATGACAAAAGCAATGGACAGCCACCCTGCCAATACCGTCAGCCCCTGGGTGGGTCACACCCATTGCCATGTATGTGGCATACCCTGCCATATCTTGCAGAGATGACCAGCAAGGCTGCATGAGCTATCACAGTCCCACATGGTGCAATGGACAAAAGGCACTCTCAGTATCAACCATACACAGTAGTAATGTGGTGGCGATGCACCCTGTCATGTTACAGGTGCTGTGTGATGCTCTGCACAATGTGTGCGTGTACATGCTATGCATGGCCTTTCCTGCTAATGTGTCATGGTTACACATTGCTCCATGTCTATCACATACGTAACACAGGTGAGCTGGGGCAAGTTGTCCAGCACCGGTACAGTGCTGTGTGGAAGTACATGGCACAACACATGCATGTGCAGGTGTCCATGTGTATGTGTACAGTGCTGCTGCTGACGTTCACAATGGACACAGACGTGATGTGTACTGACATATACACAGCGTACAGGTGAACAGTAGCACAGACATCACATGGGGACATATGCCAACTGATATGGACATAGGTGCAGCCAGGTACACATGTCCATGGCAGGCTAACATCTACATGGTCCTGCACAGTGTGATGGGGTGGCACACAGATATGATGTGACACCCAGTGCTCAATGGTGTGAAGCCACAACATCGGCTGTGTCACCGCCACGATGCCCTTCACAGATCACTGTGCAGATGTCGCACATGTCATAGCAATGTATTTCCAACAGTATGGCAGCACAGCAGTGTGAATGTGACCTGCCACCATCATTATGTCTTCCAGATAATGCCACGCCCCGGCTTCCACCATTCAGCCGACAGGAGGAGGAGGTCATCATACCATACCTCCAGAGTAACTACAACGCCCTGTTTAGCCATGTGCCACAGCAGGCACAAGAACGGCAGGAGATGTGGGAGGAGTTGTGCAGGAGGGTGAACAGCGTGGCGGAACCAACCGCAGCTACCAACAACCGCAGGCACTGCACAGACCTGATCCGCATGCAAGACAGCGTGCGCTGCAATCGCTCCAGGCAACAACGTGGGACAGGTGGTGGGCCACCAACACAGCCCCCACTCACAGCTACGGAGGAGCTCCTGGCCAGTCTGGGGACACCCACGGAACAACACGCAGAACCACTTGCGTGCATCGTGGAGGTGGGTGTCTCCCGAGCTATGAGCCTGGAGCTGCATGGTAAGTCAGTGTTGCATGTTTGTATGATAGGCGACGCGGGTGTGGGTGTCATAGTACAACACATGATATAGCAATACATGCCAGGTATATGGCCACACAAGATGCAAACCATTGTATGCTATGTTGTGTTAGCAGACATGTGCATAGCACATGCCACCACACACATGCATGATGTGTCATGCACAGTGCTGACCGTGGAGATAGTAATGGCTAATGTGTATACCTTTGTGTAATGCCTTTACAGGTACGTCTGGCGGTCGCAAGGACAAGGGTCTGTTGCAGGTAAGTCTGTTGCCAGTCAAACGCATGTTCTGCTGTATTGATATTCCCATGTGTTCAGGCATGACATGCTCACCTGTGTGTGCCCCGTCACAGTATACAGCTCGCACCACCCGACATACACACCACCCATGTACAGTAGATACACCCGTTACCGTAGAGTGGTATGACACCACACAACCAATTGGTGTGTTACGTGCATTCAGCTATGCATACAATGGTGTAGGTGTTACACAATGGCTGCATGTGTAGTATGCATTGGTATGCCAGTGAAGTATGGACACAGTACCACAGAGTGAGCTGTGATCTGGCCAGAGCACAGGTGTTACCAATGTGACCCATGCCCTGCATCGGTGCACACGCAGACATGGCGATGCCATGTCCCATGCACGTGGATGTCTGGCTGCAGCATTGTCACACCATGATATGACCTATGCACAACATAGCAGACATACACACCGTCAGCATATCCGTAGAGAATGTGACACGTCACACTAGTATGGGTGTATGTCACATGGGCCACCACAGGGCCGTGTGCACAATGTCTACCACACACAATTGTCAATGAGTCAGACAGACAAGGCCATGGTTGATACCTACAGGCATGTTAACCCGGGGGTTTTTCAACGGGGTGGGGTACTCACATTGAAACCCTGTAAAACCCCTATGTTCATAAATTTGGAAGGTGGATGCCATTGGGGGGGCACAGGCCCCTGTCCTCCAGGGGCCTACAGGTGCAAATTCCCCCAATGTGTGGGTGACCTAACCCTGGTAAAGACTGGCAATGTCCCCCAGTAGTGGGGGCCACGGGGCCCATGTTGTCTCCCCCCCCGGGTTGGAGTGGAAAACCCAGACCCCACAACCGGTGCATAAACACAAGGGTTCACGGGACCCCCCCACAGAATTTTTTTCCCTTGGTTACACCCATTGAAACCTGACCCCCTGAAACCCTAACATTTTGCAGCAACAGAAACGATGGGGGGTGGACACCATCCTCCCCATGTCCACAGATGCCATAGGGTTTGGGGACAAAATAGTGGAAAAGCCATGTTTTATTTAAAAAGGGGGGGGCACACACCGGGAAAAACCAGGGTGTTTGCAGGCAAACCCATGAATGTGGGTCCCCCAGGCCAAAATTTTTTAAACACCGGGTGGGGGGTATTTTCCCGGGGGATGTTGCATAACTGCCTTTATGAAAATTTTGGGGTGCATACGGGCCCTTTGTTTGGAAGCGGGTTCCCCCCAACCTGCCTTACCACATTGGGAACCCCTGTGGTTGTTTGTGTTGGTGGGGTGGTGTTGGTTGTGGGTTGGTGGGGTTGTGGGTGGGGTTTTGGTCGTATTGCCCCCAGGTCTTGTTTGACAGGTGCGTGGTGCGTCCCCCCCTCCCCCGGGTCAACCCTGATGTCAATTTTTTCCTGTTGAGACATGCATTGGGGGTCGAAGGCAGGGGGCTTGCCGGCTCCTCTTTAAACTTGGCAAGGCAGGGGGTACCACCCCGGTTTGTGTGGTTTTCAGGGCCCTGGGTCCCCAGCGGTTTTGGGTTTGGGGGGAGAAGTGGACCACTATGGTTTCCCAAAATTGGGGGCTGCAGTGCCCCACCAGCATGGGCAGTCCCGCCCCCCGGAGGGGCAGGCTTTTTAACACCTGGGCCCGGGTGCGGCACTGGTTTCCAGGGAATTTTCCCCGGGTTTGTATGGGGGCGCAAAAACGGTGCGGGGGGCAGAACCAGGAGGCAGGAAGGCCTGGGGGGGTTTTCGAATGAAACAAATGACCAGCCTCCAGGAATTGCCCCCCCCGCACAACAATTTTGGGGCTGAGGGTTGTGGGCCCACCGGAGGCCCCTTGCCACCCTGGCCGCCCAGTTTTGCAGGACCCAAAAGGTTTTGAGATGCCCGGGGTGTGAGAAACCCCAAAAGTGCAGCACCCCTGCGTAAACCCCATGCCCCCCCACGAATGGACCCCGTGGCACCTTTTCGGGGGCTACCACACATCCACACCCCCCACCCCCCCCAAACGTGAGCGCCCTGGCCGTCTTTAGCCCCCCATTGCAGGAGATGACATTTTCTTTTTATTCCACTGCCCAACCAGAGGCCCCCGGGGGAAAAGTAGCGCACCCGCATTTGTAACAGAGGGGTTGCCGCAAATGTACCACGGGGGATCCCCTGAACCTGTGAAAACCACCCAAACCCAACACATTGTGGGGGGTTCCCCCCCCCCCGGGGGTTTTTTTTTGGGGGGTTTTGGGGGCCTGGGCCCCCCACTGATTATTTTTTTGACCCCCAAACCTGCCTTCATTCCCAATATTGTTTTATGGTGACCCCGCACCTAAAAGTTCCCGGGACATTTTAGCAAAGGTGGCCTGAAAGAAAAAGAGGTGCATGTGAAAAGGGGGTTCCCCCCCGCCCTTGGGTTGTGGTGTGTGTTTTTCCAGGTTGCGTGATTTGCAGACCCGCAAACATCCCGGCATTCCCAACTTTTTCATTGAAAGGTACAAGTATGTGTGGGGCTTTTTAGCAAATGGGGCGGTTCGTAAATGCTTAAAACGTATGGCATGTAATGGGGGTTCCCCCCGTTTTTGGTGGGGGTTTTTCCAGCTGTCTGCAATTTTATTTTTTTAGCCCCCAAACCCGGCTTTTGCCAACATTGTCTTGGGGGCCCCAAGCCTAAAGTATGCCTTGACAGGTTGTTTAGCAAACTGGTGTGCTTTTAAACCCAGATGGTTTTTAAATATCGGGGTTCCCCCCGCCCTTTCCCTAGGGGGGGTTTTTTACTGGCATAACTTTTCCCCCAACACATCCCTTTTGCCAACAGTCCGGGGACGCCAGCAGCCTTTCCTTACATTGGCCTGGACTGTTGAAAATTTTTGTGTGTGTCTGGTACGGGTTCCCCCCGCCCCCTTTTTGGGTTTTTAGTGTCTGACTTTTTCGACGCCCGCCCATCCCTTTGGTATTGCAACATTGTGGGGGGTATGTCAGCAGCCACAAGTAGCCTGTGAAGCCAAAAACCGGTGTCCTTTTTTGCCTCATTGTGCATGTTAGCAGGTTCCCCCCCCTTGTGGTGGGTTTCCAGGCTCGCGCGTTACCCGGGGCCCACATGCCTTGGCTATTCCCAACTTTGTTTGGGTACGCCAGCCCCTGATGTGGGTTGTTTACAAACCGGAGGCCAAATGCTTCAACATATGTGTTTGTAAAAGGGAGGTTCCCCCCCCCCCGGGTGTGGTGCCATCCGGGACTGAATTTTTTAGCGCCCCCACATGTTGGCATTGACAACTTTTCTGGGTAGTGCACCTTTGTGTGCAGCCTGGCCTGGACGTCTTCATGTTTATACGTAGTTTTCTGTAATGGGGTTTGTTTGGTTGTGGCCGTGCCTTGTACTGTTTATGCTTTTAATTCCCATGTTGGGCTTTTCCCAACATTGCGTGTTCAGCAGCCACAAGTAGCCTGTGCCCCCTGTTTCAAATGGGTTTTTAAAAAGCCAACGTGTGTGTTCATGTAGAAGTCGGGTTGCCCCCTTTTGGGGTTGGCCAGCTTTGGTGATTATGTTTTTAACCCCCCAAACCAGTTCTTTTGTATTTTTTTGGGTGTGCAACCACTATCCCTTTTTTAAAAATGGGCGCGACTCCAACGAGGGTTCGAGGAGGTTCCCCCCCCTTGTGTGTGGTTTTCCCGCTTTTGGCTGTTAGCTTTTAACCAACCACCTTGGCTTTCCCAGTTTGGGGACACACCTAAAATCCCTGTGACAGCCCCCAAAAATGGGGGCCTTTTACCCTCATAGTGGCAAGATATATTCCCCCCCCTTCCTTGGGCATGCCCATGTTAGTTTTTAACCCCCGGCACATGCCGGCTTTGCCCAGCTTAGGGATGTCACAGCCAAAACCTGTGCCCTTTTCCCTGACCCCTTGTAAGCCATAAGTGTGGTTCAAGATATGATTGTTTGGGGTTTTTTTCCACTGTTTGGATGTTTATGTTTTGACAAAAAATGCCTTGGTTTTGCCAACTTTTGTCTTTGGTGAGTGACCCGTTGCCCACCTGAAAAACCGGGCGTCTTTTGCCAACAAGGGGTTTCAAGTAGGAGGGGCCCTTGTGGGTTGTTGGGGCCCTTTTTGCATAATCAGGGGAACCATGTTGGTTTTGTTTGTCAGGTGTGACCCCCGTATGTGTAAAGTTTTTAGAAAATGGTCTGCCTGTAAAGTTTCAACGTTGTTTTCAGGTAGTCGTGGTTGCCCCCCCCTTCCTTGTGGTGGCCGGGCCGGATGTTTATGTTTTCCCCCCCTGTTGGGCAAAAATTTTGTGGGTGGCCAAGCCAATTTCCTTGAGGGGTTCTGGTCTTTGTTCAACTTTGGCATGAAAGGGGAGGCACCCCCCTTGTGTGTGTGTGTTTCCTTGGGGACCATCACTAAATAAGCTTGTTACAGTGAAACCAGTGGATTTTTTAAAACGCTCACATTGGTTTGTAACATTTTGGCATTTTTCCTCCCCGCTGGGGAAACCAAAAACCTGATGTTTTTGAATGTTAAATGCCAAGTTGTTTTGAACCCACGGGACTTTTTTGCGCGGTTTCCGGGGGTTTTATGTTTTGAAATGGTGTTCATGTACCGGTGTGTTGTGGAGCACCCCTCCAGTGTCTCACCCCTTTCTGTAAAAAGTACTGGGTGAAGGCGTGGACATTTAAAGCCTGGATACTTCCATGTTATGTAAGTCTCATCTCACGGGGCCAACGGGTGATAGTGCATACATGTCTATGAAGTACCTTTGGATACCATATGCGACCTGTCGTGGACGAAATGTTTATGTTGACTGTTCCATCTACCTATGTGTGACATTGTTTGTGGCCATAGGGTGCCAGCAAGTCTTCCCTGTTCATTGGGTGTTTGCCATGGTGTATTGACATCAATCCTATCAATTCACCGAAGGATGTCTTTCTTTGGTGTCAACGCCATAGTTTGACCATCCTATGTCATTCCCAGCAGACGTGGAGATTGTGCCATTGGTATCTTTACACAGGTGACCCATCTGTTCCACTGTATGGAAGCGCAGGATCCCCATAGATGTGCTGGCACATGGAGTGTTGTGTACGCCGGCATCTGCCCAGCGGTCTTTCTTTGAATGGGTGTGTGTACACCGTATCTGTATTCGTATTCCTGGGTTATGCCTTGCAACAGCTGTGGATTCCCCAGGTTTTCAGCTATGGTGCCATCTTGGCGTCACGCTTGTCCATCCATGGGAACTGCCTACTGGACACTAGTATCGGGCTGTCAACATTTCACAGCTGCATTCTCCATTTCGTGGATGATCGGTATTAGTATTGCGGAGTAACGATATGCCATGGCCACGCCCCGCACATCGGGCGGACGATGAATCATCTGCCAATCCACACCGACACCCATATATGCATACCCACGATCCCATGTCTGCAACCGTCGACAGTACCCCTTGCACACCCTTCATGTGCGGAAATGGGATGTGGACGACGTGTATGGATGCAGCAGCCTGGGGAGTCCTATTCATATGTCCTGCATTTCATGGATGGCTGTCATCACCCTTGAAGACACCTGTGGTGCACATATCTACCTGTGCCGTAGTCACGGCTGTCACCTCTTCCGGTTCACACTATGTTGCTCACACTCACTTAAGGAGTAATATTTGGGTCCTGCAATGGACACCGATGTGCATATGTAAATTTTAGGACATGTTGGACTGTGTCCATTCGGCCAGTGGGTTTGACTGCCACCGTATGTTCCCCATTCCCGGATGTCTGTCCGCCTACCCATATTATGTAGTGCTACGTAACCCGTGTCCTTCCACAATTTACCCATAGGGTGTTACTGTAGTCCTGCAGGTTGGCAACAGCTTTACATAATCCTCACAGGTACCATTGTGAACTATCCGCCACTGAATTGTCAGTATAACACAGCCGGTACATGTAGAACCTATGTATTCATGACAGTATGTCAGTTATGTGTGTGAACTCCATATTTTAGCGATAGTATGACCTTCCTAGTTGACGTTGTTGGTGTGCCATTAATATGTGTTCCACAGGTCGCAGGTATGTTCCGCAGAGTGGAGGCCGGTGATCCCCACATAGTGGATAGGACCTTCGCCCCTGTGTACGCCGGGATTCGCCTGGCAGGATGGATGTCTACGGGGTGTATGTACTGCTGTTTCCATCTTTATGTCCTGTGTCATGCCCTACTACGGCTGTGTGATTCCACCAGGCTTGCTATTATGGGTGCCATCTTGTCCGTACGTTTGTCCATCCTTGGGAAATGCCTACTGGACACTGATGTAGGGCTGAACACATTTCACACATGCCTTTAGCATTACCCTATGGGTGCTTTGCATCCTTACTGGGGACTAAGGCACGTCCTGTACCCGCAGCCCTCCCATGGGGCGGGACAACGGATTATCAGCCAAACAACACCGAGACCCATTTTGCATACCCAGGATGCCAGGGCTGCAACCCCCCACGGTACGCATGACACATCCTTCATGTGTGCGGAACTGGGATATGGACGCACATGTATGGACACGGCAGTCTGGGGACCTCTGTTCATATGTCCTGCATGTCATGGGCAGGTATCATCAACCTTAAACACGCTGGTGGTGCATATGTCTAGCTGTGCCGTAGTCACGGTTTGTACTCGGATTGGCTGTTTCTGGCGCATACTGGCAAAACAGTCAGAATTTTTGGAGTCCTACAATGGACACCGATGTGCATTTGTAAAGTGTAGAACGTGTTTGACTGTCCCCATCTGGCCAGTGGTATTGACTGCCGCTGTATGTTCCCAGTCGTGGATGTCTGCTTGACTACCCATCGCTTGTATGACATGGCCTATCTATATCCACGTGCCAGTATGCGTAAATACAGCAAACCTTAAGGCCCTGCCCATCTTCATGAACGACATTATGGAACATATATCGGCAGAAACAGACACTGTCAAATACGATAGACTCCACAGTGAAAGGATACTGAGCTCTCTCAACTACTAACATGGGGCACCGTCGAGTAATGGATGTCATGACATAGCCGTCCCTAATTCACTTCCTTCAGAGTCGGTTTAAAGCGAAATAATCAATAAACCTGCTCATAGTTAGGTGGACAGTGCTCCAAGTCTTGATTATAACGTGACATATACATATCAGTGTTGCATGCCTTACTTCATGGAAACAATAACACGGCAACAATGTGTTAATATATCTACAATATTGGTAAATACAATCAGTATCCGGACACATAGTTGATAATTGGTGAGAGTGCACCTTAGAATGTAGTGTGTTGATCAGGTTATTGTATATCGATGTGTATATTAGTAGCATTACGATAACAAAGCATGGAATCAATAGGTACTATTTAAGCATATATTTGACAATTATGAATGTAAACGTGTGGAGGAGACATCCGTAACCTTCCCTGGTTCCACTGGATCACACACGCACACGCATACTCGCATGTCCGGATTGTGGGTTACGCTGCGACGCCGCATGCATATCCGTAGTCCGTTTATATATGTTTACAGTGTCTGTGTGGTTACGTGTTTTGCGTTACTTGTGACTATTCCGGTAACATATGTCTGATCCGGTTGACGGACGTGTGCAGAAAGCACTTACAGCTTTATATATGTAACAGTCTTTGCAGCATGGACGCTTTACGTACACGTGCACATCTATATGTTCTATAGTCATAATTCCAACGTGACTGCAGTCACGTTTGACTCTTACTGTGACCAGTGCACGTTAGCTGTTCGTTGTCATTAATATGCATACCCGTGGTACCTATGTACATTTACATATCACCCCCCCGCACACACGCACGTCACAGGCATCCATTCTCCTGCTGGGAAAGGTGCGGTACTGCATGTTGAACATTCCTAATTCCCCCTCGCTCATGGCCCAGGATGCATATGTCGTCACCACAGGGCTGTTCAGATGACAGCTGCTTATATCCCATATGCATACAGGCCTTCGATTGTCAGGGTGTTGCTGTGGTGCTTTGGGTTTGGTCTTGGCCGCCCACTGTACGGGACCGCCCTGACCCTGTACGAATGTTAGATGAGTCACATGGGCACGTTTTGTCCGTGTCCATGGTACCATGTCACGGCCCCCCCCCAATTAGTCTTAACCGTGTGCGCCGATTGGCCGGTGTATCCGTTGTAGATCTCGTTATACTAATTGCACACGGTCTGATCGAACTAACCTACTGCCATTACTAACCCTCCGTATGTATGGCCTGTGTCGCAATATTACAAGGGTTTAACATTGCGTGACGACTTTCACTGAGCCACAGACATGTCCGTTGCTTTGTTTGGCCCGGTTCCGCTGTGCTACACACATTTAACATGGCGTAACAGGTTGAACAGCTCAGACACGAGGACATCGGGTTGTCCGTCGTTGTCTATTATTGAATGTCTCTGTGGAGTTTGTTTCACAAAGCGACACATTGTCGGCATTGTTAACGGACATCTCGCAATGCGTCCGCACCGACGCTGGTGACGATGTCTGCCTTTGGCGGCGAACAGGCATTATGCTGTGCCATTATGTCTGGGGATATATGGTTTCCTTCCTTACGTAGATGATGTGCCATACTAGCAATGACCCTAGCGATGACCCGCGTCTGGGTGTGGGTACTGCTGTATTACCCATGGGAAGAGTGGCCTTAGGGTAAGTGGTGACCTAGGCAGAGGTTGCCACCGATACGTCACCCGCTACCCCCCTCCTGGTCTACCTACACCAAATAGAGTCTGGAAAGGTGCCCCGAGTAGAGCAACACCCTAGACGGCTACCTACTTGGCCTATGCCTAAGGCCGGCTATGTGTGTGGTCCCTTGGGCATCGGACTCGAACGCGGCACGCCTGCTGGTATGTCCAGCAT
Organism: Protopterus annectens; assembly: GCF_019279795.1. Lineage (NCBI taxonomy): Eukaryota > Metazoa > Chordata > Ceratodontiformes > Protopteridae > Protopterus > Protopterus annectens. The sequence continues at coordinate 869,629,797 of NC_056729.1, forward strand.
TACCCACATCCAGCCCCAAGCCAGTCAACACAACATCCATGGGTCCACATGGTGTCCCAGCTGTGCACTCCAGGAACTCTATGGGGAATTTAACCCACACTGGACAGCTGTGTAATCCTAGCCTCACCTCAGGATACGTACCTGAGTAGTAGCACAGGGCGACTGTAGCCACACTCCACATAGATGGTGCCTCCACTGACCCTGGGTATTACCATACCATTAGTTTGACAAGCCTTATCTGCAAAGCCATGGAGATGGATCATAATGTGACACATAGATGAGGACATAGGGGACCCGCATACTTTGGATACAACCCAGTTTAGCTTGGTCATAGTCAGATCATGCCCTTTACACGTGTTTCACTTTGTATAATCAGTCACCAAGGCCATTGCTGAGGGTAAACCAGTCCATACAGCCTACCTCAACCCGGCAGAGGCCGTCGACACAATACCCCCCTCGGGTATACTTGATAAACCCGTCATCTTGAATGTAAATCCATACATCGCCATATGGGTTGCAAACGGGCTAGGTCACAGAACACACATGGCCATAGTTGCTGGCGCCATGTCATACTCACGGCCAGTCACAGGTGGTGTCCCATGGGGCTCAGTCCTGGGTCCACTATTTCCAGCATCTACGTTTCCAATGTACACGCACACACACGCGGGTTATGGGTGACAATGTTTGCATACGACTGCAAACCGGATGCCAAAGTCAGACACACATCTGACACAGATATCCTTCAGGAGTGCCTCACAGATGTGGATAAGTGGTACCAGAGACATGTCCTACAGCTAAATGCCAGGAAATGCATAGGCATACCCTTCGGGATGAACAAGGTTAGCCCGAGCTAGCATATAGGTGGCAGTCCACTGAACACGGAGGGGGTTCCAGTGATCTGGGGAGACGTGTTGTTGTTAACCGCTCGTTAGACACACATGCTGCTGACATAGTTGGGTATACCTTCCACATTGCCCACATCATCAAGAAGGGATTGACATGTAGATCAGGGAGGTCATTGTCCCCTTGTACTCATCACTCAATAGACCTATGATTGGGTACAATGCCCGTTCAGAATGTATCTGACCCAACACCTGCAGCAGCTGGAAAGGCACCAACAGTTCTTCGACAAACGGATGCAGGGTCTCAGGTATATGTGTTATACTGACCGACTGAAAGGATTCCAGCTGTATACAGTTGCATACCACTTGCCCAGAGGTGACCCGTGCCTGGCATGCACGGCTAGGTCGAACCCAGATCTGATGACTATGCTTCACGAAATAAGGTAGATCCTCAGAACCACAAGGGCAGCTGACGACACCTTGACACTGTCATTAATCGAACGTGTTGTTGGGACGGATTCATCACCCAGACACTCACTATGCTGTGGAACGACATCCCAGTACATGTGAGGGCAAGCACCTCGCTGGCCTTCTGTTAGTATTTACACATGGATGTCTGGATTGATTTATTTCAGTAACCTTCTACATGAATGTTACATTAGCACATTGTGAATCTTTACATTTCGTTGGTCTATTTTACAGTAGTCATATTCATACGGTTTATGTGTATATATTATGGTTCATTCATATTACTAGGTGTCTGCAGTTCTGTTAATATATTGGCACAATCCGTAGGACATATATATGTAGCTTACACAGTCAGACATTTGGAAAACATTTTATGTTGGTTCATGTTTCATATATGTACATATATTTCCATTTTCCGATGAAGACTGTACCTTCAAGCAATGTCTGATATCCTCACTGTGTGGGATGTGTAACCCAAGTAAGGTTTGTTCGCTTGTCTGCCTTTAAGGCATGTAATTAGTACCTAGCACATCTAATGTACCAACCAATTAATGCTTGTAAATGTAGTAGGTTGGACTGCATTGTATGTAGTCTGAAAAGTCTGCTTATGAAGCAGACGGCGGGCTCCAATAGACTATGGTGACTGCCTTTAATTCTTGTTGTGCTCTGGTTGGTCACTGACGTTCCCTACTGTACCTGCCTTTGCTTTGGACTTCATCGGCTGGTTGTCTGTGTTTCTTGTATGGGGAATGTCAACTGTAGTCCCTATGTGTATGACTTGTGTAATGCCTTACTACGGCAGTGTAATTCCACCGGGTTTGCATTTATGTGTGCCATCTTAGTCATACGCTTGTCCATCCATGTGAATTGCCTACTATACACTGGTATGGGGCTATACACATTTCACACCTGCATTTTGCATTCCCCGGAGTATGGTGTGCATTATTAGCGGAGAGTGACGCATGTGCTACGCACACGTCCCTCCCACGGGCGGGACAAAGGATTGCCTGCAAACAACACCGAGGCCAGATTCTACATACCCAGACTCCCTTGACTGCAACAGTGGACAGTACCCATTACACATCCTTCATGTGTGCTGCAGTGTGATGTGGACGCAGCTGAATGGACCCGATACCCTGGGTATTTCTGTGCATGTGTGCTGCAGTTCATGGACAGCTATCATCAACATTGAACACGCTATGCGTCTATGTGTACCTGTGACGTGGTGACCACAATTAGATGACATGAGTAATGCAGGAAGATAGTAGGCATTCTGTGAACAGAATTTTGGGTCCTACAATGGACACCGATGTGCATATGTCAAGTTAGATGTTGCTGGACTGTGTCCACCTGCCCAGTGCTTTTCACTGCTGGTGTATGTTCCCAATCGCGGATGTCTGTTTGACTACCCATTCCACATGGTGCTACATAACCGCTGCGTTAGTACTGTGAACAAATGACATACATCCAAAGATGCTGGTTACCAACTGCTTCATATAAACCTCAGACATCCCAATGGGACATATCCGTCACTATATTTCCAATATAACACCACCGAACATGTTGCTTACCTATGCATTCATGTAACCATGTTGTCTTCGTAGGTGGGAATGCCATAGTTTACACATCCTACGTGACGTTGTGTGTGTGCCATTAGTATGTGTTCCACAGGTCGCATATCTGTTCCGCTGTACGGTAGCGGGTGCTCCTCAGTCTGTTGCTGGCAGACTGAGTGCTGTGTACGCCGGTGTTGGCACGAGAGTCCGGCTCTGTATGTGGAATGTCAACTGTGGTCCCTATGTGTATTTCCTGTGTCATGCCTTACCGCAGCTATGTCATTTACCCGGGTTTGCAGTTGTGGGTGCCATCCTGGCCATACGGGTGTCCATCCATGACAATTGCCTACTGGACACTAGTATAGGGCTGTACACATTCCACACCTACATTTAGCATTCTCCGAAGTATGGTTTGCATTATTAGCGGAGAGTAAGGCAGGTGCTACGCACATCCCTCCCACAGGGCGGGAAGAAGGATTGCCTGCGAAACAACACCGAGCACAGAGTCTACATACCCAGAATCCCTTGACCGCAACAATTGCCAGTACCCATTACACATCCGTCATGTGCGGAAGTGTGATGTGGATGCAGTTCTATGGACCCGGTACCCTGGGTATTTCTGTGCATCTGTGCTGCATTACATGGAGAGCTATCAGCAACATTAAACACGCTATGTGCATATGTGTACCTGTGACGACAATGTGTTCAGGCAATGCTTGGAATAACACATTATTCGATTCTTTCCACAATTTTTGGGTCCTACAATGGACACCGCTGTGCATATGTAAAGTGTAGAGCTTGTCGGACTGTGTCCTTGTGGGCAGTGGGTACTCTTTTATGCTACCATTTTGATATATATCTGGGAAATGTTTGTCCTGAGATATCAGGACATTTGACATGTGTTCGGTTTATTTACAGGACACGGCTGGCCAGAGAGGGCATATCCCTCTCAGGGTGGAACAGGTGTTTACCTTGGAACATATGCATCGGATTTTCAGCGATTACAATGTTTCAGTAACGGTATGTTGCCTAATATACCATCAATGTCATATTTATTACCCCATTTTGCTGCGTAACTCACATTATGTGCTCTCTGCGATTGCATATTCTTCACGTCACCCGTCAAATGCGGATCACATGATCTGTTGCTTCAATAATCTCCCATATCCTCTACACGACTGCTACGTACCCTTCTGTCATAACACGTGTGTCTCCTTCCCAGTATCCACTGTGGTGTCTACATTCACTAATTACTCTGCTGTGTGTTCCCTAACCTATGTTCAGATTTAACAGTATGTGGGTAGGTCTTCGACGATATCACTACTGTTAACAGAAACACAATGTAGTCTGGTCCCTGATCTACAATAGACACAAAAGGCAGACACTCCTTACCTGGGCCTCCTGTTTAAGGCTGCACGCTTTTCTTCTTGGGATCCAGTTTTCCGCTTTTCAGCCACAGATCAGACAGTAAACAGCCTCTTTACACACAACAATTCAGTCGGAGGTCTTTTCATTCAAGAAGAACCATTTATGCATATTCTCCGGTACATGTCTAACCAGCCATGCACTCTGACCTGTAGCTACCAAGGGAATTCGGTTACAAGGATCACGATATGAAATAAGTTGTTACAACCAGACTGTAGTTATCAGTAGACTTTTCTAAGTGACAGCCGATAACACAGGAGGCTCGGGTTCGGACAGTTTTAGTAGTGTACACAGGCAGGCTAAATAATGTACAGTCCAAGTATGGGAGTTTTGTCTGACTCTATACAGTAAGCAGTTTCTTTATATAGTGTTTACAATCAGCATTTGCCCAACTTACTGACGTGGTCGGTCACAGGGCATTTCCATCACTATGGTCCGCAATAGTCTATACATACGTGGGTGCTGGGCTCGTGCTTTTAAATTGTTTTCTCATGGGAATAACGCAGGCTTGCAAGGCACCTTGTACATTACAGTATCCTTTTGTGATTGTAGCTGTTTCAAGGACCCTAGACTGTTACGATACAGTCGACAGTTAATTTCTTGATACGTTGCTTTGTCTGTCTGGTAGGGAGTTGTACTGCTATCTTCCATTGAGCTCACAAGGCCATCCTCCTCTGGGGAAGGGGTGCTGTTATGCATGTACATACATTTATTGTTCTGTAACCCAGCAAATAATTAATGATGACAGACATGAGCCTGCTGTCCTGCTTACTGCCAGGTTCAGAATTCCATCACAGTACAGCTTAGCTTCACCAATTACATGCAGGCTTAGTTCTGCTGCTATATTGTACGGTACAATTCAATACATTATATAGTATTTCGAGTGTAAACTGGAACTTCATATGTGTTTCTATATATTTTACGAACAACATCCATCCAGCCATATGCATGTTGTTCCATCCTTTACCTTGACCGTGTGTATTTGTCCGTCCAGCCACGCCCATCTCCACATGTGATGTCCCAGTTTCCCCTTCTTTGCCTGTAGCACCCTGTTAGGATGTCCTGTGTGTTAGGCACCTGTTCCGCTATATGTGATCGACTTCACTGCAGAGATGATCGTCGATGCGGTGGTCCACCGACCGACTTGTCCACATGTGTACACTTATGTGCACCGTGTCGTATGCAAACCTAGATGGTTTGGACGGGTACATACTACATGCCGGATGTACACATTCTGCTGACACATTCACATGCAGCCATTTACATATCTGTACCTGCGGTGGGTTGCTGACATGTGGGGTACGTATTTGCCCGCGTGGCATTGCCTAACACAAAGATCTTACCACAGTTCAGGTATGCACATTGTGTGTGGTTGTATAGCTGCACACGGATGCTAGCAGGTTTGGGTGCAGGGGTATACATGGGTGTGACTGACATGTACAATGAGGCTATTGTGTAGTACATCCGAATGCATGTGTTCTGCTTCTGGATATTACACTTCATCATACACCATCCGTGTATGCAACAAAGATGTTGCTGGGTCTGGGATATGTTGCTATGCACATGTTTGCCTGTGTTTGGGGTATCTTGCTTCCTTACTGTTGTTATGTCGGCACAGCTACCCGGCTATGTACTGTCACTACTGCTTGTGACCATTATGGTTGGCACCTTTTCCAATGCCCATGGTGGGGCATGTTATGTGGACACTTCGATATTTGCAGGACTACACATACCCAGGGCTAGTGCAGTGGACAGAACTTCACTTGTTTGCCATACTATGAGCCTATTCTGTTAGCGTTTGGGTTCCTTATTTATTTTCTTATGCCATGTCTGTGTTCCATACCGTAATGTATATGTTTTATGCTACTATTTACATGTATATTGCGGAATTTATGGCAGGGGATCGCAGGTCATTTTCCATTTTACGATTGTTGCAGGGACACGATTGTCCAATCAGGGACTGTCCATGGCACTTTGGGACAGCAGGTAACCCTGGTGACCATGCCCATGTCGCTGCTGGGGTTTCCACCTTTTCCATTTTCCGATCTGGGATATTTCCGACTCACATCTGCCTTTACAGGCCGACACATACAAACGGTCACTATATAGCATAGAAATTCACTTGTTTGCCTAAATAATTTGCTTATTATTGTGGCAATTTCCTTGCTTATTCTGTTTATTGTGTCATTTCGGTATTTCTGTTACAGAAATAACCAATTCATGCTACCATTACATTACATACGGATATCATTGTGTCCTACATTCGTAGCACATCAGCCATTTCTAATACGTTTTTCGGGACACAACTGTCCATGGAGAGACTGCCCCAAACACAGTGGGACAGGTGGTGACCTTAGTCGCTGCTCCTATGTCGCTGCGCGCTGACATGCGGCTGTACACCTTCTCTGAGTGTAAACACTGACAGTACATTGCGGACGGCGGTCTTATGCGTATCCTTTGCTCCTTGAACGGGTACACTTATGCCTTGGTGGCTTCTATTTGCTTCTCCCTTGATTTGGAACGGGGACTATGTTGCACTGTACGTGCGTTTCATTCTGCACGGGACCTGGCTGCTGCCATTACTATTGTGGGCGGACCGTGGCTGTCAGCACATTAGGTTGCTCACCTCCTGCCGGCTTAGACACGCCCAGACGATCCTACCTGGGCTCGCTCACGTACACTACGCACGTGTCTGTGATTCCGGTGCACTCTCATTAATATGTATATGGCGCTACTGCGCCGGATATTCCATGCACCGCCGGCGCAGGCCTTACGCCGGCCTTGCGCCGAGCTTCATGAATCCCGGGGATTGACTTCCTGTTCACATTCTCTCACTGAATTAGAGATAATTCATTCCAGATGTGTACCTTTCACGCTCCTCTCTTGTCTTCCTGTTATACAATGAGTGCTTACGTCTTATCATCCCTTTGTCCTCTATGTTTTTTTCAACATTTAACATTCTTATGTTTAAGCAGTATAAAGAATTGGCCCATTAGCGTGTTCTCTAAGATGCTTACTTTTGTATCTCTCACACCTATCTTTAAATAAACATTTAACTTTCAACATCTCACTCACCCTACTTCTTTCACTGATTCCCTTTTCTCTATACTTCAACCATTGTTTACGAACACAGAGAAATCAAGACATATTTACCTCTTTCTGAGCCCCCTCTTTACTGATTGTTTCTATGAAATTCTCAAAAGGCGTGAGGACCCTTCTACAGGGCTCCTTGTGAGCACAAGTTAAATGCACTACACACTGAAAATACCATCACCAAAGTTCTAGCAAACCACAAACTATGTTTTCCTGTCTCTCATCTATTGTCACAGATTACTGCTGTTTGGTCAAACATGGAGAAAAGCAGAAGATGATAAGTCTCCAGATGTTTGCAAGCTAGAAGTGAGAATTTATGAACATTATTACAACATCAAAAACAAGAAAGATAATACTGCATTTTATAAGTACTCATGACAATTAAAAAAACAAATCTTGTTCTGCACTTTCGATATTGTATTAAGAGATGAAAGGGGGAGGCATGGCAAAACCAAATGGAATATTTGGACTGTTATGGCAACTGAGACTGTTTCAACCCCCGGATTGAACAAAACTGTTTCTATTTTACAGTGTTGAAAATTAGGCCAGTTAGACTTTAAATTTAACAAGTATATTTCAACCCCCCCCCCCCAGATTGAACAAAACTGTTTCTATTTTACCAGTGTTGAAAATTAGGCCAGTTAGACTTTAAATTTCACAAGTATATTATTTATTTATTTATTCACATGCCGCGGTGGTACGGCGGTAGCGTTGTTACCTCACAGCAAGAGGTTCTCCCGTTCGATTCTCGGCGTGGCTTGGGAGTGCCTTCTGTGTGAAGTCTGCATGTCCTCCCCGCAGTTGGGTAGCATTTGAAAGACATGCATGCATAAATGGGTGTGCCTTCGTTGAAGGTGGGGCGTCGAGCTGGTACCTCAGCGTTTCTTAAAAAATCTACTGCCAATCATTAGTGGACCGGAGTTCTGCTGTGGCGACCCCTTACCGGGAAAAAGCTGAAAGACAATTATTTCTTTATTTATTCATCAATTAACTTATTTAAGCATTGTTGTCTATTTATTTATCTATATATTAATTTCAGATCAGTTTTTAATGAGTAGTTTTTGACATAATGTTTATTGTTCTATTATTTTTAATCTGTTTACTGGTGGCTGTATAATTACTGGGTAAGGAGTTTGAACAGGAAATACTTGATATATTTTACATAAATTTGGCTTTAAGATAAGTTCTTGATTTATTATTGCAATAGTTTGATTGGTGAGCACTAAATGAGGTACATTTAAAATGTGAACTTGCATGATTGAATATTAGTTCTGATGAAGACATCAGTTTGTAGAAACAAAAGTGTTTATTTTTTTTATATATTTTCTGTTATATAAAGTTTTTTTTTTAATCATACCCACTGTTCTTAAGATTTTCAGCTTTAGTTTTTTGAATCTCGAGTTATTGAACATTTTCAAGAGCTTCCTTGTTGACCATTATACAACATTATTCAGTTTATTATATCTGCAAAACAAACTGCATCAGAATTTCAAGATCTAAAGACTTAAACTTTGCTTATGACATGAAAAGGGCGCATTGGTGGAACAGGTATGTGCTGCAGAGAATTTCCCTTCTCTGGAACAGGTTTCCCCATCATGTGATACAGAGCTCTTTTACTAAGCCTGTTTAGCAGGAACTTAGACTAATGGAAGGGAAATCAAAAATTAACCATGGGTCTGGCACCTATGTTTCTGTTGGACAGAGGCAGCTTTTAAATCTTGCCCTAGCTTACATAAGTACCTTAAAATAACCTCTAAGACACATAAATGTGCAGGATGCAATTGGGATGCTTGGCTAGCCTTATAACGGCCCTAGTGTTTGTTAGTCTAGTATAAATCTATGAGCTTATGACTACAAAAGTTCTCTCTCCCAACTTAAATTGTGTTATACCTTCTTACCTGAGAAATCCATATGGCAATAGACAAAAATGTCCTAATCTCCCAAACGGAATATGTCTTACCACTAACTATAATTGTCTTTCAGCTTTTCCTGGTTAGGGGTCACCACAGCGGAACTCAGGTCTGCTAATGATTGGCAGTGGATTTTTTTACGGTGCCGAGTTGCCAGCCCGACACCCAACCTTCAAAGAAGGCACACCCATTCACACACACACCTATCTGCATGTCTTTAACATCACTCGACATCAAGGAGGACATGCAGACTCCACACAGAAGGTGCTCCAGCCAAGAATCGAACGGGAGAACCTCTTGCAGCTGCCATGCACTAATACAAGTTGCTGAAAATAAAATCCTGAAATTTGCTCGTCACAGATATAAACCCTATATGAAATGGCATATAGGATTACTATTAATAACAGAGCCACTTATCTCCTAAGCACTTTGATATTTAAAATGATCATACTCATTTAATGCTTACCTCTCAAAAGGCTATTCCAGATTAGAGAACAAAGCTACTCTGTTTTTCAGAAGTAGCCAGAAAAACTCTTTAACTTTGATTATGCCTACCGTCAAATTAATCATTGTCGAGAAAGCCCTTTCAAGACTGGAAATTGTCATATGTAATCAACTACCTTTGGCCATAAGAAGTCTGGAAGCAACACAAATATTTAATCATAACCTCAGTAATCATCTGCAGAGGTAATTTAAGTGCACCTACTTTTGTGACATCTTGGAGCTGATATAACAGGTCTATGTTAAATGTTCGAACATCCAAAATGTTGAACATTACATGGTCGAGACCAAATGTTCGCCATTTGGATGTTCGAACATAATAAAAAAAAAAGAATACACAGAAAAAAAACACTTTAACAGTGTAGGCAGGGGGAGCAAGCCTCCCTGCACCCCCCACGTGGGGGGCTGCACCCTTCACAACCCCGCTACTTAAATATACCAACTCTGAGACTGCACTTCAGTGTAGAAAAGGGAAATTCTTACTATCTGCACCGTACGGTGCCATTGAAAGTCTATCTTCGAAAACTCAAAATTTCAAACGTTTGGTCTCGACCGTGTAACGTTCGAAGATTTGACAGGTACCTGATATAGCAATGTAGCATTACATACAATCTTTTAACACAGCTGTTATGTTCTAAAAAGGTTGCTGATGAAGGTGAATAAAGAGAAATGTCTCTCACTATACTATAACATACTGAAGTGCTAAAATCATTGCAGCACTTCACTATTTGTTTACTGTTTAGTATGTATGTTATATTCCAGTGATGTTTGTACTATCATACTTGGGTTGTGATGGAAAGAGTCAATTATCAGTTCATCTGCTTGGCTGAGAAACTGTAAATAAATAAATAGTGTCAGCAGAATTTTGTTCAGACTGAAACAAACTTTCATGTGATATGGAGCATTTCTCTTCTAGGTTCTTTTGTTTTCTCATTAGGCTGTCTATAGAATATGAACAATTATGCTTACTTTTATAAACATTGATATAAATAATGTAAAATATCTGTCAAGCCGAACATCTTACAGTGCAGTTGTCAATGGCATCTTTTTCCAGCATCTTCTAAGGTTTCAGGCGATCTCATACAATGGTTTAAGAGTTAGCCCATGTAATTCTACTAGAAATATCAAAACATTGTACAAAATATTAGTGGCTAAAAAACATGTAGCATGATTTTAAGTGTAGTGTACTTAGATGGAGATCGTTAGTTTATTTTTCTGTCTGCGGCTATGAATTTTCATAGTTGACCCCTTAGTAACATACAGCTTACCCACTTATGAAAATATGAAGAATGAATGTAAACATCAGAACAGTCCTAACAAGTGGCAAACAATGCTTAATACTTCCAAAGCTCTGTATCCTAGAGAAGGGAACTTGATATTATGCCATGGTAATAGGTTCACAGGTGAATAACATGGTAAGTTGTTTGAGTAAGGAAAACAGAAACAGACAGTGTGTCCTGACACCTAACTGAGCCAAAAGTATCTACTGCAGATGTAATAAAAAGGTACTCTGGGCACGAATGCATGGATGACCAACAGCAGGTGATCTACAACATATCGGTAACTTTCAAGAAAATATTCATATATTTCACCAAAATTAAGTGTATGTTCATAATAGCCACTATGATTTCTTCATGATGTTATTTTATACCTAGTAGAATTCCCTTGATTTGATTTGACCCTTCAGTTGCAGGTATGTAGGGCAACAGTTAAATGCTGAAATTCCCATTGCACTGACAATATCTCACATTGACATACTACAGATTATTATCAGATACTACCACATGAGGAAACCAAAGTCTTGAAAACATGATTTAGTGCATTCATTTCCCCTCTACCTCTGGTGTCAGTTTACTTCATGAATTCATGAAACTTTGAATAATAATTTACATATATCAGATACACTCAGTCTTAAGCCTTAATAAAAAAAAAAATCTTCTCCCACTTTATTTCCTGCATTTACTAGAACCAAGTAAAAATAATCTCTTTACTTAGATTATTGTTATGATATTCATTATTCTACATGGAGCACTGATCTTAAGGAATTATAGAAAATATGATGAGCAGATTAGGTAAAATAATGTAGTTGCCTAAAATGCCAAGCCCTGCATACAGCTAGCTTCTTCTTTGAATGAAAAAATAGAGCTGTATTTATTTCCTCACTAGTTTTCAGTTCAAGACAATGTACCCTAACCACTTCTCAAAGCATCTTTTCTCTGGATCATTCTCAGGACATTGTGGAATAATTTTAAGCCAATATTCATAATCGCTTGCCGAAATGTGATAGGGTATTGCTAATGCTTATGAATGAGCATAGCAAAGGTGAGATTCATACAGGCCATTTTCACTAATGCAAAACACCTTAAAAATATTGAAATGCAAATGAGAAATGTTGTAAAGCTTAGTATCCTAATGAGGTGTTTTTGTAATTCATAGTCCAACATCTCTACAGTATGCCCATCTGCTGTTGAAAGCAATGCTTCACCTTTGATATTGGAGTTGCAGTCCACAAACATGTTTGTCCAAGTATGCACAAGCACTTCCCTGACACAAAACCTAATTATTTCCCCAAGCAACCCCTTCATTAGTTTGTATTAAGTATACACAAAAGCATTAAAATGACACAATAAATTATTTTGCCCTGCGATCACTTCAGCAGGCTAACCATGTATGCACAAGCACTTCCCATGGCACACAGATGAATTATTTCCCCCAGTGGCCCAGTGACCACCTTCAGTAACATGGTCTTGTATGCACAATCACTAAAATGAATCTTTCACCTAAATGATCCCTTCAGTAAAATGTCCAGGTATGCAGAAGCACTAAAATGAAACATTCACCTAAATGATCCCTTCAGTAAAATGTCCAGGTATGCAGAAGCACTGAAATGAAACATTTACCTAAATGATCCCTTCACTAAAATGTCCAGGTATGCAGAAGCACTGAAATGAAACATTCACTCAAGTGACCCCTTCATTAATATGTCCAGGTATGCACAAGCGCTAAAATGAAACATTATCCCAAGTGACCTCTTTGGTAAAATGTCCAGGTATGCAGAAACATTGAAATGAGACATTTACCCAAGCAACTCTTTCAGTAATAATGTCCAGGTATGCAAAAGCATCCAGGTATGCAAAAGCATCAGCTAATATCTTTCACATCTCCCTATTCACCCTGAAAACCATTGCTTACTGGGGTAAATTCAAGTCTATTTACATAGTTTGCATGCAAATGAGTTCATTATAGGTTCATGTCTATGAATCAAACTCATTTGCATATGTGTAAAACTCCTTAACATTATAGTAGCTGTCCACCTATCACAATATGTGTTAATCATATTAGGGTTTTATAATGGGGGGGGGGGCATGTTCATTAAAAGTCTTCTACTTTCCACAGTCATCTTGAAAGTCTGGGATTTGCATAACCATGAAGCAACGCTCTTCATAGATCACCACTATGAAAATGAGAAGCCCCAGACTATGAATACAACCTTAACCTCCTCTTTAGTCACAAGCAAATGAGGAGTTATCAAGCTTATTTTCCAATTATCAACAAGCAAACCTTGTTCTCTTTCAAGTGCATGACTCCACATATCTGGAAAATGCATGTTTTACTGGTTTGTACTTCAGAACAAAATTACACTTCTGTAGTATCAATAACATTCTAAATGATGTAGGTGATTCCCTATACACAGCAAATAATTGCAAATGAATGAGATGCAACTTTATTAGATGAGATCACAGGATTTGCTCTTTTCCTGAACTGCAATGACCACCGAGCTGATTGAAGTAAGCCGGGAGGGGCAAAGAGCAATAAATATAGAGAGGAACAGACAAATTAAAATAGCTAAATCTATGAGGTGTACAATTATTGAACAAAATGTAACAGATGGAAAAGCAGAAAAAACATTTAAATTCAGAAATGTTAAAATATATCTCTTCAATTGCTTTAAGCAATAATTAAATCATGCAGCATAAAATTATACAGTTGAACATTACCCCTAAGGCAGATGCACTGTGTTTTAGTTGAACAATAAACCAGCATTTTCCTTTTAACAGCTGTGAGATCAGATCAGTTTCAAATGTCACTCCAGAGTGACAGCTCAGACACAAAGACACAAAGAAACTTTCAATGATGTTAATACACCAGAGAAAACTGCTGCTGTCTGAATTATGGTAAACAGTGACAGGGACTAGTGACATATATTAAAGATAAATATGGACAAAGAAATACGACTAATTCTGAAAACAAAAACAGATTCACTGGGCAATAACATTCACATTTGCCAAGTAATTCATGATTTCAGGCTAGCCTTAAATATTGAATCATAATGCATATAGCTTTGGATATCTAGGTTTCTGTATTCAACACCTTTGGCAACACAGCAGCAAATGATCAAATGCCAAAGGTGGTATTGATCTGAGGGAACATCATGTAATTCATTTAAATGAGCAGAGGGATTGCCTGTTCAATCAAAAAATCTATCTTTTCTTGTAACATTCATTTTTCATCACCGTCCTAGCCAGTGTGCATGAATGCAGAGCTCATTATACAGAGTTAACACTTATATTGAGCTGCACGTTGAGACACTCCTCCCTGCATGTTAATGCACGGCTGTAGTGTCAGGTTTGCTTACTAATACAGAGAACAAACAATGGTTTACAAAGATTAACCATTAGCTAACTCATTAAGATGCTGCAAAATTAGCTCCGTCACCTGTCTTCATCCAGTTAACCTACAACAGTCATGTGCTGTTCTATAAAGTCTATAAGGTGCACAGCATTATTGTGTACTGCACATACTACAAATACTTAACAGAAGCATTGATGTTACCTGCAGTAGTGTAAACTGCTGCTATTTTATGTCTCTATGTCACCTTTCAGCAGTATTTTGGCACCTAGAGGCCTAGATCCTTGCTCACTCTGATGTTATACCATTTCACATTTGCCCATGAATAATACAACACAATAGTCACAATGCTATTATATTTAATCAATAGCAGCATATTGTTGTATATTACAAATATTTATATGATTCCTAAAGGGAGAGGGAAGCACTACTGAGCCCAAACAAAATAAGGACATATAATAGAACTCCAGTCTGACTGACACTATTTGGTGATTTTGACGAATTCAGTATAATTCTTATCATAAAGATGGAAGGTGTCTGTGAGCAATATGGAGATTAATCAGATCTAATTCTGATGAAATTGTGCAAAGTTATTTATAGAAGTGTCTAACTTTTGACATAGCTTTGGTGGTCCAAGCACTGATGTGGCCAAAGCTCAAGTCTGACAAACCACTACTGAAGAGAAAGTGGCTAGACATACAAAATAATAGTACCCAGGTCACTGCTGATTAAAGAGCTGTGATAAAAGCTGTTGGAAGTAAAACAAAGACAAAGGGAACAAATAATGCAGAACCTGCGAAACAACATAAAGATAACATGCCTGCTGGAAAGATTGAAAGGCCAGTAAAGTCTGGGATTCCAGAACCATGAAGTCTGCTACCTGTTTCCTAATTGTCTATCTGATATGCACATACAGGCAAAAAAGAGGTATCAGGGCATGCCTCACCACATAATCTGTAAACGTCACTCACTCATTGATGTAGAATATCCAGTCAAGAGCATGCTTCCTCAGAGTTAGTCTGCCACATTCTTTATTAACTGGAAATGTAGCATTTAACAGCCTTTTCTGCTCTCAGGTTGTTTTGGAGCCAAATGATGAAGTAGTAGCAAAGGCAGGGGCAATGTATGAAGTGTCCCATCATAGCTTCCTCACCCTAGTCTGACCAGGAAGGCTACTGGAGACACACATCCACATAAGGATGTATTTCCAGCCTGATTCTTAGGGGCGTCAGTAGATGCATGCTTCACAGGTGGGTAGAAAATTATGACAGGATTGTCAACCCTACAGTGACAGTTGTTAATGTGGACAGTGAAAAGCAGGAAACATAGATTCTTTTATTCACTGAGCTCCACAAAAGAGTGTAGATGAAAGCTAGATGGAGGTCTGACAGATCAGGAACAAAGAGTAGATCCTGGTGTAAATGGAAATGTTCCTCAGAAGGAAAAAGAAATACTAAAAAAGATGAATGAAGTGCTGAAAAGCTGTAGCAAAAAACACTTTATTCAGTAAATGAAAATTCTGAAACACATTAGTCATTTCATGCTCTAAGCACTTTTTCAAGTAAATTAACAATAAAAAAAACAAGCTCTTGTACAATTACAAAAACTGCAACTGACCTTGAAACAGGAAATAACATGTTTCCGGCTCAAATTACATATAAATAAATTCAGATCCGCAACAACATCTACTAAGTCAAACTTTTAGACAGGTATATACTTAGAACCTTATTAAGTAGGAAGTCTTCTTCTGCAGAAAGGCAAACAAGACACTGAAAGATCATGCTAGAAAGCATATGTATGATATAAAGAAATGTAGTGTGAAGAATGCTTTGTCAAAACATACTGCTAAATATGAATACAAAATATAATTACATTTATGGTGCTACAGTTACTTGATGTGAATATTCATGGAGAGGATATAATTAATAAAACAGAAGCTATGGAGTACAACAGGATGGTTAGACAATGCAGCAGGAAGTCATGGACCCGAGGCATATGTGTTTAGAAGTCTGTCTTAAAGAAGAGGGTTTTAAGAGACTGATGAGATGTAAAAAAGTTATCAGTGTTTCTAGATTAATTATTTTTTTGAATTAGTTGATAATTGTATATAAAGGCCATTTTTGATAATTAATTTCTTGAAAAACTGCCTTCAATCTTTTTAATTTCTCCAAATCTATTGGGTTTCTAATACCATGATGGGAATGGCCCCAGTTTCTAAGTCAAAGTATGATTAAAGTTTATGAAATTAGTATTGTCTCAGTGTTTGATATCATTCAAAAGTGCTCTTCTCAGCACTCGCAATGTGCCCAGTAATGACTCCTCCTGCAATTTGTACAGGGTTACATGGATTGGTAACATATCTAAATATGATTGTAGATTCTTTTTTATAAGACCCATTGCTCCTACTACTATTGGAACTGTCTGGGTATCTTTCTTCCACATTGCTCTCATTTTTGCCTGCCGATCCTGATATTTTATGACTTTGTGTCTCTCTGTATGCAACACACTATATTCACTGGGTGTGGTGATTTGAATGATCAATGCTACTTTTGTCTTCTTTTCATGGAGCACTATATCCATTTTCTAGCGTCTATCTTTTTAACTGTTGGTAATGGGTGATCTCATGTGATAGAAGCATCATCATTTTCCATGATGCTTTGTGACTCATGTTTCCAGTGTTTTTCAGCCACTTCAGTACCATAATGTTTGCACAATCCCCAGTGCAACAGTCTTGCCACATTATTATGCCTTTCAGTATACAATCCTTCTGCCATTAGTATGTCACAGCCAGCAACGAGGTGTGTGACTTTTTCCAATTTGGTTATACAAAACCTACATTTGTCTGTTTCTCACACATGTTCAATGGACTTTGTAAACCAGCGTGTACATAGCCTACTATCTTGGGCAACCAATATTAACCTTTCATCTCTTGGTTTGAATTCACCTCTGCTTAACCAATCGGTTCTTCCAGAGGTTTTCTATACTTACAATCATATTTTTGCATTTTCCACATTTCTTACTTTCTCATCTGGTCCTTCACCTTATATTCTTTCATTTGTTTTTTGGCACATTCAGTTGCTGCCTGATTTTTATCTACTTCTGGGTTGATTTCCATTCCTGCTTGATGCCAATATGTTTCTGTCAGATTAATCAGAGAAGTTATCTTAGATTTATTCTCCTCATATTTCAAAACTTTCACTACTTTTGGGTCTTGTGAAGTCAGCAGATATGTGTGAAGTCCCACAATTGCAGGTCTATTTATGCAATCAATTTCAAGGAGGCCCATCCCTCCATTGGAATGGGGAATATATAATCCTGGTATACAGTGATTTTTATAAATCATTTGGTAAGCATGAAGCATCCTTCTTGTTTTTGTAGCTCATCTATCTAACATGTTTTGGCACCAGTCAATCACTCCGAAACTGTAAGTTAGGACAGGAAGAGCAAATTGGTTTATAGCTTGGATTTGGTTCCTAGATATCAATGCTGTTTTCAGGATTAATTTGTCTTCTAAAGTATTCCTTACCAAGTTTTATTCACATTTGTTCATGTTTTATTGTTGATCCTTCATCAGTTCCCAAATATTTATATACTTCCTCTTGCTCACGTTCTTTTATATCACATTCTTGTCCCAAACTGATGTTTTAATGGTGCTGCAGTTTTCCTGCTTTAAAGGATGCTTTTGTGCATTTATCAAGACCAAATGACATTTTTCTATCATTTATTTTGTTTATTTATTTATTTATTTAACATTTATTTACCAGGAAAGTCCAACTGGACACAGGTCCTTTTTCAGCGGAGGCCCGGGGAGAAAAGCTCCATGAGTAAAAGTAAATTTTCATGCACACATTACAATAATCAATAAGTATAAAGTAAACAAAATGTAGTATACATAAGAAAATACAAATTTTTTACATCTTGACAAAAATAGGCTTTCAACATAGCTAGTTCAGTTTTAAAGTATGACTTATGTCAAGACATAAGGTTAAGACAGGTTAGTAGGAATAAAGGATTAAACAATGAGGAAGAAGATGGATATGGTTGGGGTATACTGTGATGTATCAGAGCATTCATGAAGGGTTAGTACAAGAACATAGCCTCTTATTTTTAGATAAGCTTTAAGTGATGGCTTTAAGTCGTAAGTGGATGAGATTGAGAGAATGGATTTAGGAAGGGAGCTCCATATACAAGATATATAGTTGTAAAATAAAGGATCTCCTGCAGTGTTGTTGGCCTTGGAGACAGTGAGTAAGTTCTTATTATATGAGTGAAGTGGTCTGCTGGAACTGTAAGGAAGGATGAGATTTTGTAGTGCAGGGGTTCTGGTTGGTTGTGTTACAATTTTGTGAGGTAGAGGGAGTTGGTTGGAAGCTCAAGCCAGTCTAGTATCCCCTTAAAGCTGTACAATTATGTGTTCTATATGGGCAGTCAGATTCAAACTTAGCAATTTTATTATAATATGCTTTTAGTTAAGATAAGTCAGTTTTCCTTAGATTAGGTAAAATTGGAGAGGCATATAGTAGAGTGGAGAGCAGATGAGTCTGTGCTAATGTAATTTTGGCCATTGAGGTCAGGAATCTTTTGTGCTTATATAGACTTCCAAGTTTTTTATGGACTTTTTTATAGTTAGGGAGACATGCAAGTCACATTTTAGATTATTGTCTATTTCCACTACAAGAAGCTTTGTATGGGTTGTCGGGGAGATGACATTATTGTTTTTGGCTATTATGTTAAATGGTGGGTATGGGATAGATGTCTTGTTAGGTTGGAAGAGTAATAATTTAGTTTTGTTTGAGTTCAAGATTAGATGGGCATTGGCTAACCATGTTTCAACAGAAATGAAAGATTCCTGTGTTTGAGAATGAAGAGCTGATAGAGAAGTGGCAGCACAGATAAGTGTTGAATCATCTGAATACTGTATTATAGAACCATGTGGAGTAGCTGTGTGTAGATTATTAGTAAAGAGGGAGAAAAGGAGAGGGCCCAAGATAGATCCTTGGGGGACACCAATGGATAAAGGAAGGCATGGAGATAAGTCACCCTGCCATAGAACAGATTGTTGACAGCCAAATAAATAGTTATGAAACCATGCTGTGGCAAATGGTGAGAAGGATAATTCAGTTAGTACATCTATTAATTTGGAATGGAAGACCATATCAAAAGCTTTTGATAGGTCTAGAAAGATGGCAGATAAAAAGTTGTTATTCCTGTGATGGTTTATGGTATTAGTAAAGGATAAGAGAGTTGTAGTGGTACTTTGTGATGAACGAAACCCATGCTGATTGTTTGAGAGAAGGTTATTTGTTAGAAAGAATTTCATGACCTGGAGATGAATATACATTTTGAGTAGCTTTGAAAGATGTGAATGAATAGCAATTGGCCAATAGTTTTTCAGTTCTGTGGAAGGTCCCCCTTTATGAAGTGGGATTTCATGGGAAATTTCCACACTTGAGGGACCTTGTTTTTGAGAATGGATCTGTTTATAAGGATTTCTACTGGGAAGGCTATAGATTCAATTGCAATTTTGAGGTATTCACTGGGTAAGTTATCTACGACAAGTGTAGTAGGTTTTGACAGTTTTGACAACTTGCAGTTGTGCTTGTTCTTCAGTGCGAAAACATTAATATAGTTCTGAAGTGTTTCAAAAATGTAGTCTATTAAGTGCTTGCTGCCACAGTTTCTCATTATTTCATTTTTCATTTTGAATTCAGTTTTGGATTGTACTGGATTTACTCTTGGATAGAATCTTTTGAGAAATGAGAACTACTGTTGAGGATGGTATACAAGAGAAAATCCCAAATTCAAGAAAATTGTGGCTATTAAGAATTATATTTACAAACACATAATGTGGAATATATCTGGTACAAATCATAAAAAAAAGAAAAAAAAAAACAACTATCATCCCAGTAAACGCTACCTTTGCAACGTGGGATTTTATGTCATTAAATGCTTTGATGGTATGTTGTTCTTGCTTCTCTTTTTTCACCCAATCTCCTTCAATGCTGCAGTGTTCTTGACTCCTGAAGGAGTGATGTCATTGTGGAAGTTGACCTTGGATTGATGTTTGGCTCCAAGGGATCATGAAACATTGTCCAGTCCACCAGACTTTCATGACACAAGACAGAATGCAAGTAACGCTTAAGGGTGTTATACCCTGCCAGTTTAAACACGACTACAGTGATTGTATTAATTAAAGAGGTAGCCCTCTTTATCCATAGCAGGACAACAGCACAATCCAAGACAAGGGAATTTATGCAATGTCAGATATCAATACTTCAATATCAAATGAGCACTAAAGAGTCCATTATAAAAGCTATGTGTCCAGAATTATAACTGTTTGTCTGTCAGTCTGCAACTGAGGCCCAGATCAATTAAGTTTGTACCTCTTTTCAAACCTTTCTGGCTGAAGAAGGTCAGCGTGGACATTTTGCCCAAACAGCAGATACCGTCTCTCACTTTTATAGGTGCATATATGGGGCAGGGATTGGGGACAATTTAAAACTATACATAGTGCCAAGAATTAGCCATGTTTCTGTAACTGGTCTGTAAATATATATAAAGTGTATTTGAGGGATTTAGTTACATGTGTTCTCTCAAATATTATTTATATTCAGTTAGGAGACATAATATCAATTATTAAAAGGTGGGTGGGGGAGCCACTTAATAGAAATGTGCATGTACTTATTCACTGGTGAGTTAAGTGCACATAATTATTTCATGTTGTGAAGTAATGGGAAATTGCCTGTGAGGAATCCACACTACAGTCATGACTAAAGGCTGATAATACACATGACAGAGTTTGGCCTTAAGAGTACATGACAAATGGGTGCTGCACCTTTGGACTGAGACCAACACTAGTCTACCCAAATAGGCTCCACTCTGTATAGCTGTAGATTCGCATTATATTTACTAGCTTCCCAGAGCTTTGCTTTCCTCTGTCTGAGAGCAGTGACTTACAAAACTATCTTAGCAACAGTAAATGAATCTTGGTCAAAACAATTGCATTCACACACACACACACACACACACACACACACACACACACACACACACACACACACACACACACACACACACACACACATTTATACAATACTGTGCATGCATACAGCACACACACACACACACACACACACACACACACACACACACACACACACACACACACACACACACACACACACACACACACACACATTCCAGGAGAAATCGATTAATATCTTTCAGTGTCGCAATCCCTTCTTGCATTTACATTAACTCACTTAAAGAAACCAGACAAGTCTCTCTGAATCAGGACACAATTACTAAACATTCTTAAAATAATTGATTTGAATTATATTTGCTGAGAGGCACTCTATCTAAGCATTTTTTATCTCCAAAATTTACCAGCTCTGTGGAAATATCCTTATACAAAAAGAATAATAATTGTGCAAAATATACTGTAAAACAAAATATAATGAAGGGATTCACTTCCACTCAAAGAAACTAAAACAACTAGATCACTTTTAAACAGAGTGATGTCTAATAAACTGTATTTTATGATTATTCCTAATGATTTTCTGAATGAAAGAATACTAGATAACACAACCTTGTAATTTAATGCAAATAATGCCAGTGTGATTTTGAAGGAGTATGCCACCTGCATGGAAAGAGGCAATTGGGGTGGTGTTACCAATGTGAACAAGGACAGCAACGATCCCACTAATTCATGGCACATCTTTTTCATTAGGAGTTATGCCAACGGTTTATATTGGAGTGTTGGCAATTAGACTGGAAAAGGTATTGGGACAATGAGGCTTTGGATGAGTTTGTTGAAGGTAGGATGTCAAAAGAACACTGGCATATTTTATTATACTTTATGGAAGAAATCAAGGTGAATAAATGGCTCATTTATGAATGTGCTATCTTTTGATATTAAAAGAAGGCCTTTAATATGTTCCTTCTTGAAAGAATCATATCACATTACAATTGTCTGAAGACAGAAGGAAATAACAAGGTTATCTAGTCTGTTCTCTTAGGTGCATTTGGCATTATACCTTTTCTCCAAATGGGGCACAGAAAGGTTTCTGACACATAGCCATAATATTTGCACACTCATATTTCACTATATGTATTGCCTGATTCCTGAAACCAAGCATATTTAAGCATTATAATATCTGTTTAACTACCTTTTTGCAATGAGATGAAGTATTATGTGTTGCTATCTGACACTGCCCATTTAACACAGATTTTAAATTGTTATATCATTTTTTTTTTACTTTATGAGATAAGACTGTTAATAACTTGTACAAAAACTTGCTAGTTATGAAAATTTGATGAACACAGCTAAACTTACTTACCTAAGTACAGAAATAGAGGTGATGTACTGTTTTCTGCTGCTGTCAGATAAATACCAGATTGCGGCTGATACTAATACAGCAAACCACTGGGATTTTCCTCTGAATAGACAACAAGCATATTGCTCACCTACTCACTGGATAGTGTAAACCTTGGCTTCCACTTCCTATGTGTACAAAAATACCTTGGACTTACACTTCACTACCTGCTTACCTTTACCACACACACACACACACACACACACACACACACACACACACACACACACACACACACACACACACACACACACACACGCACACGCACATGTACACACACACACACACACACACACACACACACACACACACACACACACATTCACCGGTTGCATACACTGCATACACACAGAAATAGACAATGTTTCCAGAAAAGTATTTTTGCAACTAAAATTATGCTATCAAATCTCATACCTCCTTTGTCCAGAAACAAGGAAAGCCATAGCCAACATGTTCTAATTCCCAAATCAGAATACACATTACTTTTCATAAGCATTCTGCCCATAATACACAGAAATTACAAACTGCTGAAAATAAAATCTGTAGATTTGCATTACTTGCAAACAGTACAATGCATCATTGTGACCTAGTTCATGAACTTCACTGATTTCCAATTTCAAACTGAGCCACTCTTTTCCTCTGCACCATGATATTTAATATCCTTACACAGCTCAGGGTGGCTGCAGTGGTGCAATTGTTAGTGTTGTCACCTCACAACAAAAGGTTCTCTGGCTTGATTCTCCGCTGGGGTGCCTTCTGTGTTGAGATTGCATGTCCTCCCTTTGGTCATGTAGGTTCCCTCGGGTTGCTCTGGTTTTCTCCCACATTCCAAAGGTGGATTGGACACTCTAAATTGGCCATAGGTGAGAGTGTGTGAGTGGTACAAATTAATTGCTGTAGCAGGGCCAGTCACCTGGTAGTATAAACCTTGGCTCGAGATGATTTCCACTGTTGAAGTGATACACTGACCCCATGTGGCAAAAATGGGAAAAGGGGTAGAGGATGGATGGATGATATTTAAAATCCTTACTCTAGGTTACTGCCTCTCTCTTAAAACTAGATTCCCATTCAGGGACCAGTCCTACTCATTACAAAGCAGACAAGATAACACTCATGTGCTGGCAAAGCCAATACTTAAATATGGTAATGGTGAAAAAGCATTCTCTAGAATAGGGCCTGCTCTCTGGAAAAATAAAATCACATTAACTACTGTCAGAAAAATGTCTGAAAGAATTTGTAGACAAAGAGACAAAGGCCACTTGCTTCTGCAATACTGCCTAACAACAACTGTGTGCAGGGATAATGGAATTGTCATTTCAAGTTGCTTTATTTAGCAGTTAATAATTGTATGTTGCTCTGTAATGTAAATATTCTGCACATGTAAAATGTACATACTTTGTTTCTTTATGTTCTAACTTTTGTCTACATATTCCGGACATACTATTTTTTATACAACTTTGTACCCAGGTGGTGACTGAAAAGGGTCAGTAGACCAGTTCATCTACCTAGTTAACAAACAGTAAGTAAATAAAAAAATAAATAAAAGAATATGCTGGTCATTTTTAGAAGATCTTTCATAATTGATTGGATTACTGCCTAACATTCTAGAAGATCAGTGGGAAAACTAAATAAAAATAAATCAAAATGTTTTACATTGTCCTTTCCCCTGATGTGCAGTTTTTAGATGTCATTGCCAAAATTAGCCAGCAGTCTCCAGGCATGCTGTGCTCTTTCTCACTCCTACTAAACATAAGTATTAAAAATTGATGGGCAGTACTTTTGGAACAGAGTGCTGGCAGAATCTGTATATGGAATGTGTTTTCCTAGTGGTTGCAGTACTTCTTTCATTCTTAACTAGTAGCCACTGAAAAGTTTTATTTTGCAGTCATGCATTCAGTCCATTGTTTCCAATAGCAAATCAGGTTGTCTTTTTTGTCTTGATAGTGTAATAATTGTATAATGATTATTCTAGGTGTTCAGGTGTTTTTGTCATTGAAGAAAAAGAGTGTAATAAGCAGCACATTGACTTGATAAGATAAATGTTGTTTCAGGAAACCTATAAAATTCTGGGTGTTTATGTGCATGTGTGTGTGTGTGCGTGTGCATGGGTGTGTGTGTGTGTGTGTGTGTGTGTGTGTGTGTGTGTGTGTGTGTGTGTGTGTGTGTGTGTGTGTGAGTGTGATGAGTGATGTATGTCCTGTCTGTCTAAATAAAACATATATGCATATATTATCTTGTGAGCACCCATGATGATAATGCAGTTCATATGGCTCCAGGCATCAGTAACTTTTTTTTTGTGATGGGAAAGAAAGGGGTAATTGAGAACATATTTTTTGGGAGTGTAATGAGTTGGCAGACTTTAAAAATTCCCTGCAGACTACTCCATCAGAAATACTGGGTGAGCAAACTGATATAAATAAGGAAATTATTTTTTGAGCTATGACTCAGAATTGGAATTGTCTAGACACACCACCAGATTCTCAAAAGCTTGCAGGATCTCAAGCAGGCAATATGTCTGCCGTGCGATCCAGGAAAAGCCTGCAGGGGCGTGCACGAGCGCTTCTGCACTAATCTTGCACAGACTAAGCCCTGGTATCACCCCATCTGCAGGAGAAATCCATGCAAATGAGGTGATTTTGCAATCCAGGAAGCTTGCAACAGTCTATGCAAGACTAATGCTATCTGCTGAAATGTACTTGGTTAGTAACTGAGTATATTTCTGCAAAATCCAAAACAGAGCTGTGTCAGCCCCAAATAAAGGCTGCATATAATGTAATAAGCATGCCAATGGCCAAGTATAAGGCCATTGGCATTGCAAAAAATAAATAAATACAAAAATCAACTTTTATTTTTTTTTTTAGCCGATCTCGCCTGTTTAAGCATAGGGCAGTGGCGCGTAAAAGGGATCAGGGGAAAATAATAAAATAAATCTAAAATAAACAGTCTAACTAAAATCAGTATTCTGCCATGCAAGTCAATGACAGGCAGAGGACAACCTGGCCAGTGAGTAGTGGTTGCTAAGGGAGGAGGCTCAGTGTAAGACATGTAACTATGCATTACCAGGCAATCCTATGCAAATGAGGGGAAGGATAGTGAATCCCAGTTTTCCCCAGCATGTGAGTCAGGTCCCAACAGTGTAAGAGTAGGAATAGCTTGGTGCAAGCCTAGGAGTTAAGTGACCTCATGGGGGATGTGTGCCAGGCATACTGTAAGCGGATTGGAGCCCTGTGGCTTGGGTTTGCTCCTAGCTTAGCACAGCTAAGCTACAGTGTGTGTCTAAACCTGCCTAGCACGCTTTACAAAGTCTAAGCGGGTGTGCACACCACACACTGGGTTTTACAGGAAGACAAAAGAAGTTAAACCAGGAAATAGCAGCAGTGTGCACATTTGAGCACTCTGTTTGCACGGCGCACACACGGACTTAAACAGGAAGACAACTGGAAGGGAAAACAGCAGTAGGAAGGTAATCAAGGAGAACTAGCTTAGCTGGCAGGTGAAATGTATCAGAATCAGCCAATAACACAGGCAGCAGCCCAACCCAGCCCAGAACACTACTATAAACTAAGCAAACACTTTCCCCTCTGGTTTTACCTACACTGCACACCACTGGTGTAAACAAGGGGGAACTTTTAACACTCACAACAGCAAAATGATAAGGGCTGCAATAGCTAGCATACAATTTGTGGAAGAGGTTGAGGGTGGTGAGGATGTGAATGTTGTCTACGAACCCACAGTGAGGACACGGAGAAGAGTGTACAGACCCAGGGTAACCTACAAGGGGCTACATGAGCTGGAGATAGTGGACTGCTATAGGTGGACAGGAACCTCCTACAGCAAATTGTTGAGCTGTGCTGGCCACGCCTGACACACACTACTAACAGAGGGGAACCCATCCCAGTGGATACCAAGGTATGTGTAGGCCTAAGACTACTAGCTACAGGTACCTTCCAAAGGCCAACTGGAGATATGATGGGGATTTCACAGGCATTAGCATCCAGGGTACTCCACCAGTTCCTGGATGCCATGTCAGCATATGTCGGTGAGCACATATATTTCCCCAACACCCGTGAGGCGTTGGCCAACAATATGCAACTGTTCCACCAAATAGCAGAATACCCTAAGGTAGTCGGTGCTATAGACTGCACGCACATACACATCAAATCACCACCCGGTGAGTGGGGTAGGGTCTACATCTACTGCAAGGGCTTCCCCTCCATCAACTGCCAGGTCATGTGCAATGCCCAGGGCATAATAATGAATGTGTGTTCTGGTTGCCCTGGAAGCTATCATGATTCCCACATCTGGAATCTGATGCAGCTATACCAGAGATTTGCCAATGGGGACAGCCCTCATGGTCACTTAGTGGGGGATGCTGGATACGCACTGGAGCCGTGGCTGATGACACCCATCAGAAATGCACACACACCCAAACAAGAACTCCATAATGAGGCACACGCACAGACCAGAATTATAGTAGAGCATGTGTTTGGGATGCTCAAGTCACGGTTTCGGTGCCTGGACACATCCAGTGGAACCTTGCAGTACTCACAAGTTACATGTACCCAAATTGTCCTTATATGTGACATGCTACACAATATGATCCTGCGGAAAGAGCTGCAGCAGGAACAGCATGGGGCAGGGCCACACATCCCCCCACCATTGCCAAGGCCTGCACAGGCACAGAGTGACTTGGAGGAGGAACAACCTGAGCCTGCCCCAGTAGGCAGAAGGAGGCATGCCAAGTAAGCCCTGGCCTTGGCAAAGAGGAAACGCATAGCACATACATTGACACAGGAGGGACCCAGGGAATAACACCTCTCTCCGACTCTCACATACAGGAAAAGGGATGCCAAACATTACACTACCTGTGCCTAACCATGTGTAGGGAGTGTACTGTGTGCATCTGACATAGGCAGCCCAGCAGGACCACCCTCAATGCTGGGACACCCACAAGGTAAGTGACTCACACATGCCAGTTGGGGGGGTTCACATACCCAACAACAGTCACAGTCAGCAGGACAGGTGTAGACAAACACAAACAAAGGTTGTGCTAAGGTCTCTGAATGAGGCCTATGGGCAACCCCCCCCCCCAAGGCTACACAGACATACTACAGCAGGTTAGTCAGCAGGATGTCAGTTCTGAAGGGTAAGAAGTCAGAAAATAATATGTAGGTAATTAAAAGCTAACATCTGTAGTACACTGGTATGCCTCTAGCCAGTATGCTAGGTAAGACTACAGACTGAAATGGAGTACCCGACATACCAGTACAGTCCTTGCAAATGTGTACAAGTGTCAGGTGTGCCCCCCCATCCGATGTAGAATTGTAGTCACAGTCAGGTGTTCCCCACCCTCAATCATGTGTAGAAACATAGAAATAGTCAGGTGTGCCCCCCATCCTATGTAGAAATGCAGAAATAGTCAGGTGTGCCCCCCATTCTACATAGAGATATAGTAACAGTCAGATGTGCCCCCCCACAATCCTGTGTAGAAATGTAGAAATAGTCAGGTGTGCGCCCCCCATCCTGTGCAGAAATGTAGTAACAGGTCATGCCAAAAGATCAATGGATACCCTGCAGAGACAGCATGCTACCTGTAGGTGTACAACACAGAGGTCAGCATTGCAGTACAAACTACCAGGACTCGAGCCACACATTCAATACAGATGGCCATACTGGGCATGCTCACACACTTACACACATGAAGGCCATGTCTGCAAACACCAGTGGACCAGACATATCTGGCAGCTGCAGATGTTAGTGCAGACACTCCTCAGTATGAACCACACATGCTTTGCACACACAGTGGATAGGAATACAGGCATATATGTAAGAACAACATGCTATAATAAGCCAAACGTAGACATACATAGATGTGTGGAAGAGGGTGACTGTGACAAGAAGCCATCCAGGGCTCTCCCACCCAGCACACAGCCAAAGGGCCACAACAATACGAGGGTCTGATGTCACACACTGCAGATACTAGCCACCGGTATCTGTCAGCATTACAGAGTATGTGGTGTACGTGCCAGCTGTGCAACATGACTGTTCAAGGAAGTAGTCATCTAGCAGCTGTATACACATACCTGTGGAATATGACCCAGGTTGTGTCCACATGTGGCCTGTCAACCCCTAGATGAATGGGTTATGGCCCATGCACATGCACTGCCCTTCCCATAGCCCCACTATGATAAGCCTGCTGAGGTCATCTACTGTGAAATACACCTTTGGGAGAGCTGTATCTCAGTAATCTCTGTGGCGTGTCCCATAACTGCGTACTGCTGTAGTGTGATAAACTAGTTAGGTAGGAGCTCTAACCCCAGCCTTGGCAACTGTGTGTGTGTGTGTGTGTGTGTGTGTGTGTGTGTGTGTGTGTGTGTGTGTGTGTGTGTGTGTGTCTGTGTAGAGAGCAATGCTTTTTAGGGTGGTCACACTCCCTACAATTGAAATGCTCTATTGTGGTAAGGCTGCTGATATCATCCACCTAGAAATATACCCCTGGAAAAGTTGCATCCCAGTAATCCCAGTAATCTCTGATTGTATCCCATAACTGCGTACTGCTGTAGTGTGATAAAATTGTTAGATAGGAGTTCAATTCCCAGATATGGAAATTAGGTGTGTTTGCCTGTCTGTCTGTGTAGAGAGCAATGCTTTTCTAGGGTAGTCACACTCCCTACAATTCAAATGCTCATCTTTGGCAAGGCTGCTGATGTCGTCCACCTAGAAATACACCTCTGGTTAGCTGTTGTCCAGTAGTCTCCATAGCCTGTCCTGTAACTGTGTACTGCTGTAGTGTGATAAATTAGGTAGGTAGCTGTTCTACTTCCAAACATGGCAAGTGTGTGTTTGTGTGTGTGCCTGTCTGTGTAGAGAGCAATGCTTTTTAGGGTAGTCATACTCCATACAATTTGTATGCTCTACTTTGGCAAGGATGCTGATGTCATCCACCTAGAAATACACCTCTGGGAAGAATGTAGCCCAGTAATCTCTGTAGCGTGTGCCATAACTACGTACTGTTGTAGTGTGATATAGACCTCTGTTAGGGGGTTCTATACCCACACATGTCATTGTGGATGTTTTATGTGTGTTTCAATGTCTGTGTAGAGAACAATACATTTTAGGCTAGTCACACTCAGTTCATTTCCAATGGCCTACTTTGGCAGTCCTGTTGATGTCATCCAATGTGAAATACACCTTTGGGGAAGGTAGTCTCCAGTAATCCCTGTGGTGCGTCCTATAACAGCTCCATGCTGTAGTGTGATATAGACCTCTGTTATTGGTTCTATACCCACACATGTTGCTGTGGATGTTTTGTGTGTGTTTCAATGTCTGTGTGGGTAGCAATGCATTTTTAGGCTAGTCACACTCAGTACATGTTCAATGGCCTACTTTGGCAATCCTGCTGATATCATCCAATGTGCAAAACACCTTTGGAGAAGGAGTATTCCAATAATCTCCATGGCATGTAATATAACTGCATAGTGTAATAAACTTGTTAGGTAGGGGTTCAACTCCCAGACATGATAGGTGTGTGTGTGTGTGTGTGTGTGTGTGTGTGTGTGTGTGTGTGTGTGTGTGTGTGTGTGTGTGTGTGTGTGTGTGACACCTGGGCCCAATGTGGGGGGGTTGCAAATGTCTTTTATGGTGGCCCTATATCACAATGTCCACTGTACAGGGATAATAGATGTAAAATAGCCGAGAAGCTACCCATCCATACCCATACATGTGACATCACGGCCAGGCTATCACAGTTAGCAACCCCAGTATTACCCAGAGCACACACTCAACCCATGTCTCACACACACACACACACACACACACACACACACACACACACACACACACACACACACACACACACACACATGCCGAGGCAACAGACAATATGTGTGTAGTACACTGCATATTGGCGAATGATAGTAACTATGGAGTGATTGCAGTGGCCTACAGAGGGCATGGCACCCTGTCCATCTGTCCAATAGGCACATACATGCAGACAGTGCACCTTCCCCATGTTCCCCACTGGACACCTGCAACACCTGTGGTGCCATCACATGTGACCCACAAAGGACATACCATGCCTGAAAACATGCCCTGTATGGACAGATGCCAGTGATGCCAGGGAATGCCATTAGCATGTTATCAATGTAGGTGCAGAGTTATCCTGCTGTCCATTACATGTTCCTACCACAAGTGGCCAAGACTGGCACATCTGATGATAATATGTGTACACAACATGGGCCCGACACCCCAGGTACATTCCACATGTCACTGCACATACATGTGGGAGGTGTGTACATCCCAGACATCATCCATGTCATGGACTAGGGAACACATACTTGGCAAGCGATGCACACCATTGGCCACACACAATAGCCACCCAGGTGATTGGATGGTGGATACAATACCCACCTGTGTGGGCAAATGCAGAAACCGCAGGCCTGAGCCACAATGCAGACCATTGTCATGTGGCCTGATGCCAAGGTATACCCATCACCTAGCCTTGTATAGCTGTCTGGCAGTCGACCACTGCATACCCATGCAGAAATGCACCCATGCATGTCAGTACTGGCACCTAGTGTGTTTGTGTGTGTTGTATGATGTGTATGATCACATCAACACTCACTACAACCCCTAGTGGCATACTGAAGCATGCTGTCTAATGTCAGACACCTCCTCATACCTTTTGCCCATATAACCTCTGTATGACCCATGTGGTGCATGTGATACCTGCACAATAATGTGTTGTGGCAATCTCACTAGTGATGAGCTGTATCTCTGGCCCTGCCAAATGTGTCAATGTGTGTGCATCCCTGTGAGAGTGTGGTTGTGTTGACGCTGGCACCTGTTCATCTGGACAGGCATGTGTACATCACCTACCATATAGCTACCATATGCCTGTTGCAGATGTCACTCACCATCACATATATGTTCTGTGGACTCCACAACAGGTAACATATGTGGCGCATCCAACAACTGCATAGGACTGTGATAGCACTACATAGTCATCAGGGACTTGATATCCTGTGCTGGTAGGTGTGTGACACAAACATGCTTAGGTTTTATTCTCCCACCCCTCCCTGACTCCCTCACTGGTGGATGTGGAGACCTATACCTGCTTTTCTTAGGTAGCAGCATGTGTATTTTAGGTAATGCTCATGATCAGCTGATGGCTTGTGCACGAATTGCAGCCCTCCCCTAGCTGATTGCATGTGGAACAGCTATGGTAACATTCCCATAGCCAATTGCATGGAAACACACTCCAATATCTAGGAACATCATGTTTGTGTTGGTCCTTTTCATTCACTGTGAACAGGAACTCATGCTGTTGTTTGGCAAACAGCATCACAGATGGAGTGGGGATTTGCCTCTGACAACATACACTGTGGAAACAGGCCAACACTCAGGAGGGGCATGTGCCTGACCTGACTACAGACTGTAAGTACTGCTATACTGCATTCAGAGAAATGTTGGTTTAACAGGGTGTGTGCAGATATGGCTGTCCTACATGTATTAATACCTGCCATGTCAGTTGTATGTTTATGAGGACTCTCCATCTGTAGGGTCATCTGCAGACTGGGCAGTGTATGGTGCCTTTGGTGTCATGTGTTACCCACAGAACATGTATTTGTGAACTGCAGAAGGCAGTGTGAGGATTGCAGTCTGTAGATGGTGAAAACCATGACAGTTACTGACTTCATATCCCTCATAGGACATATGTTGCAACAAACCCTGTTACAACAGTAAATGCATGATGTTATCACAGCAACATGTCAATATGGGCCCTGTGTATGTGCTTCCAGCCACAACTCAGTCAACCTTTGTACATATGTCATGCATTCAAAGGTGCATATGTGCTGTACACCATAATTAGTGTCATCATATCTGATAACAAACCAGTGAGATATCAGACTGCTACACATGTTATGTACAGTAGAGGTTATATTTTATGACATAACCTGGACATACTGTGGTTGTTTGTACAGTACTGAGGTCTGTGTACTTATGGTGAATGTTGACAGTGTGTGTATTGTTAATATGTACCTTGGTCTGTGAATAGACTGTGGTAGTTGTCATCATCCTAGGTCCCGTCCATTTTGATGTTACATTCTGCTCCACTGTATATTACTGTATTGGCTTGCATGTTTGTAGGGCCAAACACACACATGTCAAATACCACAGTCAACCATCAGAAGAAACTGTGTAGTGGCCCAGTATATGTAGGGTTAGTGTGTGAGTGGCACATATGAGGATGATGTTGAACAGATAGTCCATATACTGTAATATTAAGCTAGCTTGACATATGTGGCTGTGGCTTTGTTCTCATTGGCTGTTGTTATGCACTTTCACACAGGTGTATCTTACCCTGTGCTGTGGACATGCTTCTACAGCCTGCTATATATGCAGGTACATGTGCATTCCCCCATAGGAGATGTAGGCCAGTGTTGTGCCAGTCTGCCTGTTGCCTGCACAGTGCATTGTTACATGCCTAGCAGCTTAGTGTACTTACCCAGTGAGATGTCATGTGCAGATACTGGCCAGATGTACTGCTACCGGGACCCCATTAACAGTCATGTATGTCAGACAGAGCAGTGGGATGCTATACAGATGTATGTCAATATCTAGTGTATAGTATGTGGCCATGGCACCCCTGAACCAGTGGTTATTACGTGTCAGGCCAGACAGGGGTGTGTGAATGCATAGCCTATGGTGGCATATGTATACCAGTCATTATGTGTTATACCCATCTACATGGCTGTTAACATCCATATTGTCAGATATGGTACACATGTTTTGCACTAAGGAGTTCTGTGTATACCTCTGGAGTGTGCAGAGTGTGTCAGAATGTCCACACATATTGGCCAATATCTCTGCTGCAGTCAACAGGGACAGTACGTGCTAGCAGCGGTACCTTACTATGATGTACTTAGGATGTCTGTCAGTAGCCAATGGCACACATGTGGAAAGCAGATGTGACCTCCCACACACGCCATGTCTGTGATGGCAATCATAATTACAGTAGCAATAGTATATAGAACTATAATAGTACACAAATAATGGTTTTCCATTCCTGCAAAACTGTGTGTGGTGTTTTTTCCTGTGACCTGTCTGTGGGTATATATTGCAGGCAATGATTGTCATTTGTATGTGTGGCCCATACAGTATCCAGTTGTTCAGGTGTGAACTGTAGGCATAGTGGTTGTTCCATATTTTGTGCACCTTCTACATATGTATCTTACTTTACATATCTCTGCATGTGTATGTGTAGTCGCATGTATATCTATATATATATATATATGTATATATATATATATATATATATATTTATATATATATATATATATATATATATATATATATATATATATATATATATATACATATATATGTATATCTGTATCTGCATATATGTGTCTGTGCAGATGTATCCTGTGGATGTTGGTAGCTTCCACATTTTACATTTCCTATGCCAGACTGTACTGCATGATATGTTACCAATACCAGCCTGACATCATAAAGGTGCAATGTAGTACTGTTAACATATTGTGCCCATATCATGTCAGGTCCTGATTATAGGATCTGCAACACTTGGAAGTGTATTGCAGGGTGGATGTGTTTGGCTGTGGGGAGGGTATGCCTATCCGTACAAGACATACATTGTTTAGGGCCTCTCAACCCCATTAACAGTGCATGTGGACATATTTGGTTTTGTTAATCTACCATTAATATCTACAGATGTATGGCCACATATACCTATATATATATATATATATATATATATATATATATATATATATATATATCTGCTTACATATATATGACTATCTCTGTATATACCTACTTAGATATATATCTGCGTACATATATGTACCTTGCTGTGTATATGTAGACATATAGGTGTAGACATATATATGCATTGATGTAGGCATTTGCATGTATATATGTTCATATATATTTGTATATATTTCTAAATATACATATATATATATATATATATATATATATATATATATATATATATATATATATATATCTGCATATATACATACATATGTTGTATTTGTTTAGATATTAATATATTTACATACACACATACATCTAGATGTTGGTATGCATTCTCTTTACTGTTCCATGACTGGGCTGGATATGTTTCTGAACACATCAGGTTTATGTATATCTGTCAGGGCTTAGTGGTAAATCACTTTGTCTATGGTGTGCAGGGTCCTGGGTTCGAGTCTTGCAGAGGCTGTTTATTTTGTTGCTGGGCAGAACATGGGCCATTGGATACAGAGTGATTAAGGCACTTTAAAGCAGTTGTAAGTGGTTTTGTGTGGGTTTGCGCTCAGCTAAGCACTGCTAACTTCCGGTTACAGTTTCTTATAGTCAGTTAGCTTCTAAATTGCTTATTCTGTGTAGGCAGTGCTTACCCCTGCGCAAACAGGCTTATGCCTGCTTACTGGTGCTTAAAAGTGCTTACTTCCACTTTCACCTGCGCTAATTTCTTTAAAAGAAAAGAAAAAGGGGTTGATAGGAAAGTGGTGTAAAAAGGGGCTCAAAGAAGGAAAGACAGTAGGGAAAATAGCCAGGGATGTGCAGGAAGGGTGTAGGGAAGGTCCATAGCTGGCCATTTCTTCACAGCTGTGCATATATACTGAATTTAGAGGTAGATTTGGACACTCAAACCCCTGGGTGGGGGTAAGGACAACAATAATTTGTTGTGATGCCAATTAGACCAGATTACTTGTGTCCAGTGGACACATGTGTAAAATGGACAGCTATGTATGGGGTGAGATTTTTTTTGTGGGAACAGATTGCTCTTTTTTTTTCAGGTGAGAGTGGAATGTTGGGGAGGGGTAGTAGGTATATTTGGGGAGATAGGTTAGGTAGGTTAACAGACAAGACAAACAAGATGCATACAGGGGTGGTATATGACACGTGGAGGGTAAACACCTTGGATGGAGAGGAGCATTTGGAAGTCGTAAGCCCATGAGCCCTCAAATGGAAACAGTGGGACTGAGGTCCCCACCCATGGGCAGTCAACACTGCACCTTCACAGCCCCAAAGGTGGCTGTGCTGGGGGCTCGGTAGGAGGGGCAGGCTCACCCTCTAATTGCACCACCCGGCCCTCAAGCTGGCGTAGCTGGTCTCGAATCTTCTTGTTGAGCTCCCTACGCACCACATCCCGGACCTGACGGTCGGTGACAGGTACCTCTCCACACCCGCTCCCGGGGTGGGTGAGCCCCATCCCCTGAGGCACTTCCACCCAAAGGTGGTGCAGGACCAACAGAGGAAGAGGTCCCAGGCTGGGCCCCAGACATGCTGGTGCCTGGTGCCATGACCAGCTGAGATGGGACAGATAGGTCCGCTGGGACAAGCCCTCCCATACGAGCTATGGTATTGCAGTTTTAAGAACGATATCAGTTAGTAATAGTAACAGCATTCAGGATTAGTTATAATAGCATGCATTGGTATTCCCATTAACCCAAGACATCAGATTTACAACAGTTGCAGGGTGAGCAGAACACATGCATATATGAGAC
The DNA here is from genome assembly GCF_019279795.1 of Protopterus annectens. Lineage (NCBI taxonomy): Eukaryota > Metazoa > Chordata > Ceratodontiformes > Protopteridae > Protopterus > Protopterus annectens. The sequence goes on from NC_056729.1 coordinate 869,666,134, forward strand.
AACAGTGGCCATTACAAAAGCATGCAGGTTTCATTGATGGCAACAGGCCACCAATATGGAAGTATATTAACATGGCACATGCATAGAACCAAATGTGAATATTTATAAACCAATAGGACATATGTCCCAACAAAAGTTTGGAGTGTACACGTACCCACCGAGGTGTGTAATTAGGTTTTTGTTGCACATATGGCAGGGCTGAGAGAGAGCGGTCAATTAAGAACTAATATATCCCTGTAGTTTTCACAACATTCTTAGTCACTGCAGTGATCTGTCCCTTACATGTATTATTACACTACACAATGGCCTTACTTTGTACAATGGTATGTTTGTAGATTAGTATATACATGGACTGTGAATTACATATAGTCTACACCTCTTACCTGTTATAGCTGTTGAGAAAATCATTGTTAACACTTCCTGACAAATTCTACACATACTCTCAGATTCCATGCTTGTAGACAGGTATATGAGTGAACTGTGTTGTACCTACAGTCTACAACTCTTACCTGTTATAGCTGTGGAGGGAAGTTTGTTGACGCTACCTAACAAATTCTACACATACTCCCAGATTCCATGCTTGTAGGCAAGTATATAAGTTAATCATGTTGTAGCTACAGTCTACACCTCTTAGCTATTATAGCTGTGGAGGAAATCTTTGTTAACACTACCTGACAAATTCTGCACATACTCCCAGATTCCATATTGATGTTATACACATACCTAACAATCTGTTATTGCACACACTCTGCTCAAGGCTTGACAGGATGCAGGTGTTAATGTGACATATTTTGAGAATAGCTGTCATACACTTTGGGTGAGATGTTACAATGACAGGTTTGTTTTCATATACATTCTCTGACTTTGTCCAGGTCTGACTATCAGTTATATGTCAGTAAAAGCTGCCTACATTTCTTGGATCATTACAGTGATTTGTCAGGGGAACAGGTTACTGGGCAGCAGATATGGGCCATTTATCTGGACATGCTGGACAGATCAGAACAGTTGAGGGGTAGGGCTATGCCTACAGATTACTACCTGAACATTCTGCCACAGTCTGTACAGTTGATGGTTATGGTCATGCTTACAGCTTACTATTTGAACATTCTCACGGACGGTTGTGGTGTATGATTATGCATACAACTTACTACCACTCCCGGGATTCAAACCCCTGCTGTGTGTGGTAAAAATATTACAGCTGACATCACAAAACACTGTGCTATCAGGGACTTGTTGTGAAGTATTCCAATGTTTTCTGTCTAAGTCTCCCTCAGTTGTACAATATGACTGACATCTTGAGACTTCCAACATTATTATACTGAACCTCCTACACATTTTATCTGTGGTCAACAGTGTGGGTAACACTGCTTATTACAACAGTACTATTTATAGAAAGCAACACTACAACAACATATGAAAGCAGAATGTACACAAGCACTCCAGGGGTTATACTTTTATTCACAAGATATTACTCCTTTATTTCCACACAGCCTATATGACAGTCTTCCTGTCATATTGTCTAGTTTATTTAGTATATCCCATACATAATACATTTTTATACTGGTACAACACTTTCTAGAACTGTTATATTTATTTGTTATAACAGTACATGCAAGATTATTACTAACCTGCCTCGCAATGTAAACTTTGCAGCCCAGCAGCATGGGCTTGCTGGTTTGCAGCCTGCTCATCTGCAGCTGTCAGAAAAATACAGTGATATTTAGCCATTACCTATCCATAGTATACACAAGCTAGGCAAGCATTATCTATGAAGTAGAATGAGTACTTAGTGCTGGGGAATTGGCCATCTGCCTTGATTCTTGGATCCACTGCTCCAAGATATCACCCCTCCACCACTTCAGATCAGCATGGTGATGCCTGACCTGCTCACTAGTCCGGGGGGATACCATTGGCACTGGTGAGGTCACGGGCCAGACTGTCCCAGACCTACACTTTATACTGAGAGCCCTGGTACTGACCCTGCAGTAGTCTCTGCTCATGGCGTTTTACCAGGAGCCATACCATGAATCTGGACTCCTGAGTGCCCCAGCACTGTGCTCTAAATCGAGTACCTTCCCTTACTCCAGCCATTCTGCCTACATTAGGGAGCTGCAACTAGTTATGGGAAATATTTGTGTATGTGAGGTTTAAATACGTGCACTTTCCCACACTTTACCATGATTTAAATGGTTTTGAAAAGGCTAATCTATGGGCACACCTGCTAACTTAATGTTGGCATTGCTTAAAGGGGTATACCACTGGGCAGATTGAGTTAACCAGCCTACACATTGCTTACGCCAAGTAAGCTGAGCTGTGCAATGCTTACCATTGCTTAATATATAATTAGCATTATATTTTCCTTTTGGCATTGATTTATTATTCGTTACATGTTATATATGTGTCTGGTATCCGTGATTAATGTGTACGTACATTTTATGGGGTCCTGGGGACATCAACACTTTATTACAATGACACCTCACATCTGGCCTTACTGCAGTACATCAGTTCACATATTTATGTTATGTGGCAGGTTATACAATATCACACTGTACATAGCTTCCTTTCACATGTTCAGTTTTATTTTCCTATGGTGAGGATTTGTTTGTTGAAACATCACTCCTATGCACTACTATGATGACTTAGTGGTTAAATACTGTGATTATATTGTACAGGCTCTTGGGTTCAAGACTTGGAGAGGCTGTTTATTTTGTTGCTGGGCAGAACTCAGGCCATTGGATACAGAGTGATTAAGGCACTTTAAAGCAGTTGTAAGTGGGTTTGTGCTGGTTTGCACAGAGCTAAACATTGCTAACTTCCGGTTACTGTTTCTTACACTCAGCTTCTAAATTGCTTAGTCTGTGTAGGCAGTGCTTACCCTCATGCTAATACACTTAAGCACACTTACTTTTGCTTACATATGCTTACTACTGCTTATTTGTCCTTAAATCTGCTTACTAGTGCCTTATTCATTATGACACTGACACTTCACATGCACATTTCCTGCTGTACTCCATTTCATAAATATATGTTATTTAGTGGGTTTTGCAACAAAAATGTTGGTTATAATGTGCTTTGCCATGTAAAATAGACTATGCTGCAGTGGGACTCGAACTGGGAATGCCTATTCATTAGGCAAATGCTCTACCTACTACACTATTGCTGTGTTCTTTCCTTTCATATATCTTCCTTGTTTTCCTCTTCAGCCTTTTAAGCTGCTTTAACCATAGCTAAGCGATGGGCACACCCACGCACCTACGGTTAGCTGTACTCGGATTTAAAAAAAATAAAGGTGTTTCTTCATTTTATTTTTATGTACTGTTGCTGTTGTACACATGGGGAACTGTTGGTGGGGATATGCGGACACCTATGAGTGATCTCACTCATTTCTTACCACTTTCTGCTGTTCTACATTGCAGGGGCATGTTTATTTTGAAAATTCTGCTCTCAGACATGCCCCATGCACTCATACACGTTCCGTGTAAGCCTAGGAGCTCGGGCAGCATGCCTTATTAATATGCATGGTGCTCTGCCGTCCTGCTCCTAAATGGGAGCTTCCATGCAGGACTAAGCTTGTCCTGCATGGAAGTTTAGTAAATCCAGGGGACAGTAAGGCCTTGCTGAGACTAATTATGGTGGCTGCCAAAAAAAAACAGTTAATAGAAAATGCAAATCAGAGTCTAAACCTACTGTACTAGAAGTAGTAAATATAGTAACAGAGATAAAACAACTGGAAATGGGATCTTTAGAAAAGGGTAGGAGCAAATTACATAGCAAAAATGGGAATTGTGGGAACAATGCGTACAGAATAATGTTTTGGAGAAGGAAAGATGTTTAACAGAAGACAAGATATGAATGAGCTACATAATGTTTGATTGATGATTACTGGCTAGATTATAAGTGATTTATAATGATTGCAACTAAAAACATGTCAATATGGTTTGTTTTTATTTAAATAAATGTATGATTGCCTATGTCATAAGTGATAATTTAATAAAAATGTTGCTTGTTTAATAACATTTTTGAGCACTGAAGTGCTTTAATGCTTTCAAAAACTTACTTGTGAAGTATCACCCCAGGATTCAGCAAGCTCTGCACGGTGTGCAGGAATAGTGCAAGAGCTGCTGCGGGCAATATGGCCGATGTGTTATCCAGGAATGAGCTCCCAGGATGTGCACGAGTGCTCCTGCACTATTCCTGCATGGACACAGCCCCTGTATGCTAATTACATCATTTGCTGATGAAAACCATGCAAATGAGGTGAATTAGTGATCCAGGAAGCAGGCAGGTGTCCATGCAGGAATAGAGTAGACTGCAGAATTGTATTCAGCAAGTAGCTGAATACATTTCTGCAAACTACGAAACGAAGGCATGAAAGCTCATAAAAAAGCATGTATTATAATGGTTAGGCATACCAGTGGCCAAATATATGGCTATACGCATGAAAACTAGTTTCAAATTTATAAAAATTAACTTTTTTTTTGGCCGATTTCAGCTGTTTAAGTGTAGGGCAGCAGTGCACAAACGGGATTGGCCACAAAATAAGAAAAAAGCTGGAAATAAGCTTTTAAATGAAAATCATCATTTTGCCATAATAGTTAATGGCATGCATAACACAATAAGACCATGAAATAGTGGTTGCTAAGGGGGAAGGCTGAGTGTTTGTTTTGTAACCATGCATTAGTAGTCAGTTCTATGTAAATGAGGGGAATGATACTGAATCACGGATTTCCCCTCAGTGCTAGCTTGCACCCAACCATGTAGGTGCAATAACCCCATGGTCTAAGCCTAAGAGCTAGATGACCTCATTTGGTGGAGTGTCATGACTACTGTAAGCTTATGGAGCACAGTGGCCCGTGTTTGCCCTTAGCTAAGCACAGCTAAGGAAGGGTGTGTGTCCAAAGCTGCCTAGCAGTATTTACATTGCCTAAATGGGTGTTCGCACCGTGCACCGGGTTTTAAACCAAAAAAAAAAGTAAACCAGGAAATAATTCACATCTGAGCACTGGGTATGCACGGCATGCCTCGGGGCTTAAACAGGAAGGCAATGGGAAGGGAAAAGAGCAGTAGGAAGGTAATCAAGGAAAACTAGCATAGCTGGCAGGTGAAATGTATCAGAATTAGCAAATTACACAAGCAGCAGCACAGCCCAGCCAAGCACACTACTATATAATATGCAAACATATTTCACTCTGTTTTTTCCCACAAACCCTACACCACAAGTGTACACAAACGGGGAAATTTTACCTAACAAAACCAACAAAATGATAGGGGCTGCTGTTGCTCTCATAAATCAATATGCAGAAGAGGTTGAGGGCGGTGAGGATGAGAATGCTGATGACGAACCCACAATGAGGAGAAGGAGAAGAGTGTACAGACCCAGGATAAGCTAGCAGAGGCTACATGAGCTGGAGATAGTGGAGTGCTTTAGGGTGGACAGGGACTTCCCACAGCAAATCATTGAGCTGTGCCGGCCACGCCTCACACACAGAACCAACAGAGAGGAACCCATCCTAGTGGATACCAGGGTATGCGTAGGCATAAGAATACTAGCCACAGGTACCTTCCAAAGGCCAAATGTGGATATCATGGGGATCTCACAGTCAGCACATGCCAGTGAGAACATATATTTCCACAACATCCATGAAGCGTTGACCAGCAATATGCGTCTCTTCCACCAAATAGCCGAATAACCTGAGGCAGTGGGTCCTATAGACTACATGCACATGCACATCAAAGCACCGCCCGGCGATTGGGCTAGGGTCTACATAAACCACAAGGGCTTCCCCTCCATCAACTGCCCAGTCATGTGCAATGCCCAGGGCATTATAATGAATGTGTGTGCTGGAAGCCCTGAAAGCTATGACGACTCTCACATCAGGCATATGACGCAGCTGTACCAGTGATTTGCCAGTGGGGACATCCCATATGGCCACCTAGTGGGGGATGCTGGTTAGGCACTGGAGCCGTGGCTGATGACACCCATCAGAAATGCACACACACCTGAACAAGTACTCCATAATGAGGCACACGCACAAACCAGAATCATAAAAGAGTGTGTGTTTGGGATGCTCAAGTCACGGTTCTGGTACGTGGATATATCCAGTGGAGCCTTACAGTACTCTCCAGCTACATGTACCCATATTTTCATTGTATGTGGCATGCTACACAATATGATCCTGTGGAAACAGCTGCTGCAGAAACAGCATAGGGCAGGGCCACACAGGCCACCACCATTGCCAAGGCCAGCACAGGCACAGACTGACTCGGAGGAGAAACAACCTGAGCCTGCCCTTATAAGCAGAAGGAGGGGTGCCCAGTACGCCCTGGCTTTGACAAAGATGCAATGCATAGCACATACACTAACACAATAGGAACCCAGGGAATGACACCTCTCTCTTGCACATACAGTAAAAGGGATGCCAAACATGACACTACCTGTGCTTAACCATGTATAGGGAGTGTACTATGTACATCTGACATAGTCAGCCCTCCAACACCATCCTCAACACTGGCACAGCCACAAGGTAAGTCACTCTCCCTATCAATTGCTGAATGGAGTAGTATGTTTTGCTACTTGTATCTATAGCATGGATGTCAGCATTTCAAAAAACACAGACCAGCAGACTGCGGCATGCAAGAGAAATGTAATATAGTGCTAAAAAGCACATAAGAAAGAGAACTTTGAACAGACTGGTTTTGGCTTAAATAAAAGCATCCTTCTTCAGTGCATACAGTCTGCTGGTCTGTATTATTTGAATTGCTTTCACTTGGGACCTTGCAGTTGCCGTACAGGTAGGGGTGTTCCTTTTTATGGATGTGAGCATGCAAGGGAATCGGGTGGTTGAAAGGGATGGCAGCAGATATTAGACACCTATATGGGCACCATGAAATCCATAACAAATACTGGTGTCAACATAGTACACAGTACTAGAAAAGGTGACAAATTCCACTGCAGGAAATGTGGTGGGCCAAATGTGTGTCCATAGGACACACACATGTATGTCAGTGAGGCTCACATACCCAACAACAGTCTCGGCCAACAGGACAGTTGCAGATGACCACAAAGAAAGGCTGTGCTAAGGCCTCCAATGGATGGCAATGGAGAACAGCCCCTCTCCAGACCTACACAGACAGACTACAACAGGTCAGGCAGTTGGATGTTAGTTCTGAAGGGTAAGAAGTCTGAAACTGAAATGTAGGTCAATAAAACCTAAGATCTGTACTCCACTGATATAGGTTCATAGGTTCATACTAGGCTATCTGCCCGAGGGCATTTACAAGCCTACCATCATTGTTGTTGGCTTACGCCACCCTTTTAGTATGGAACTATACCCCATTATTTTGCTGTGCCTCTGTCGAGCAGTGACACTGAGGTAAGGCCAGGCAGTGCTCTCCCTCACACATGCCGGGGATTTTGTTCCACAGCATAGGAGTTCCAGCACGCCCTATTAATAGCGTGTCGAGTTTAAGTCTCCCGCCCTTGTGGCTCTGATGCTGAGCGCAGGTAGCGATGAAATAGAGCTGGAGTTCTTTTTCAGTCGGTCAGCATCAGGAGATTTTTGAGACCTTTATCCTTTTGGTGAGGAACTTCTGATGTGGATGATAAAGGGAGACTATGACCCTCCTTGATCTAGATGAGAATCCCAATGTAGAAGGTCTTCCTAACTACTTTAGCTACATGGGTGTCGAATGACAGACTACTATCCATGCTTCTACCCCCCCCCCATTATTCTATCCTCTTCCTAATATTATGCAAGCCTCTAGTCTGCATGATAGGTCAGAATGCAGAATGAAATGGAAGCCAACAGATTACCTGAAATACCAGTACGGTCATAGCGAATGTTTACAGTTGTCAGGTGTGCCCCCCCCCCACACACACACACACACAATCCTAGGTAGAAATATAGTAACATGTACATGTGGGTATAATAACAGTGGAGCACAGATTATCTGAGCTGACCAAATTAGCAGGATAGATTGTTGCACATGTACAATATGCATGACTATGTGTGTTCAGTTGTTGTGTGTTGTATACTGTGTGGAAGTGATCAGCATGTAGGCATGGAGGGTTGTGTCCTGGTGGCCTATGGCCAGTAATGTTGATGACAGGGCCAAGTTCTGACAACTGCAGTGCCAAACACAATGCATCCCAGCAAAACCCAATCTAGCAGTAATCCATACTAATTGTTCGGATGTAATACCTGTCACCATCTGAAAGATGGACATGGCATGAATGTGGGCCCAGACACACACACAGTACACAGGTGGAAGTACCCCAGACAGAGTATATAAAATGTAACTGTCAAATGGACACACCTATGGAATTGTACATACAGGTTAGCAGCACATTAGTTGTCCGTGTAGTATGGAATACTGATGTAGTCTGGCCAATCAGTGGCAGACCACAAAAGGCACAGTTATGAAGTACTGAGAAACTGCTGATGTCTCCGCACAAGCCAGCATAAGGGGAAATCTCCACATTATATCTTTGAGTCAGCTGCAAGTAGCTTCTATAGCACACATGCACTCAGCCCATCCCATCATCAGCCACAAGTACCTCACTGGTCATATCCCTGCTGTTTGGAATGAGTACAATATGATCCCCACATCTGTATGGGAATACCTACAGAATGCAGCATGCTGAAGAGGTGTCCCATGCAGGTGTGTCCTTAGCTGTAAGCAGTACCCTGCCAGCATCCACACCAATGGATTAATAAGGACAGAAACTATTGGCATTAACACCTTGCACACCTACCCTGTTACCCCAAGAGAATACAGTGGCTTGCTGCCTGGGACTGTTGGAGTGACAGAATGCACTGGCCTGCTACAAATGGCCTGCATCACTACCAAATGCCCTACAGTCCTCTATCAAAGGCCTGTGTCTTACCCATACTTCCAATGTATGTCATCTCATAGATTCCCAAATAAAGACATAACACAGTCCACAGAACACAAATGCAAAGCCATGTCAAACAAATCCCAGTAGCATGCCCACCATGTCCTACTGCATGAACTGTGGACCAACCCCATAATACCGCTGGGGATGAAGTGATAACTATAGGGATACTTATCAGATATTGCTTGCATAATATTAGGAAGAGGATAGAATAATGGGGGGGGGGGGTAGAAGCATGGACGCCATGGAGTGTGTGAAGTCTGAAACTCTGATACGTGTGTGTGCCCATACTATCCCTGCCTGCAAACCCAAGAATGGGTGGCTACAAACCTGGTCATAAACAACAAAGTGAAGGGGAAACTGATCAGATATATGAGCCTTGCCTCTGGGTAACCTGTGTGAATCTGTACAGCTGAGAGGTATGGCCACAGCAGGAAATGGCCATTCTGTCACATTGATAGATGTACAAGTAGGGTATTCTCAGCCACCACAGTACCAAGGTGCTGGACCATTTACACAGACCCATCAGCAAGTGTCTGCAACTCCCCTATCCAGAATGGCATGAGTGTGCAAGAATATGTAGGCTGCAGACAACAATACTGGATGCAGCTTCAGTCATCTTGTATTCCCCAGGAAATTACTGTGAGCAAATAAGTATATGTGTCAGTAGTCGATGACCTAATACAGCACAGTGTAAAACAGTACATATGTCTGAATATCTCTGCTAACACTAAAACCATGTAGCACAAGCAGCACAGACATGATTAGTTACAGTATCACACTATGCTTTGCCCATTGTGACTCCATATTGTCAACCTATCTACAGATATCCTGCAGAAACAGGTTGCTAGCTGTAGTTGTAGAAAACAAATGCCTGCACTAGAGTACAACCTACCTGGAATGGATTGACACATTCAGTACAGAAGGTCATACTGGGCATGCTTCCACACTTAGAGAAACAAAGCCAATGTCTGACAACAAAATACAGAAGGGTCATACTGGGCATGTTCCCACACTTACAAAAATGAAACCCATGTCTGCCAATAACAGTGGACTACACATATCTGTCAGTCGCAGATTTTTGTGCACACACACCACATTGCACACCAGTCATGCTTTCCACACAAATCAGATAGGAATACATGCATATATCCAAGGACAAAACACTATAATAGGTCAAACATATACAAACAGAGATGTGGGGAAGAGAGAGACAGACAGTGCCAAAGAGCTTCCCATTATGAGGCCTGTCCCACCCAACACACATTCAATTGGCCAATATCACATGATGTGCTGATGTCTATCACTGTAGACATTTGCTTCTGGTAGCCCTCAGCACCATAGTGTCTGTGGTGCTTGTGACAACTGTGTAACATGACAGTACAAGTCATTATTCATCTAGCAGTCGTATACACAGTCCTGTCAAATGTAAAGTGTGTGACTGACTGTTATGTGTGTGTTTCCAGAGGAATGATTTATGGCCCATTCACACACACTTTACTCCCCATTGCCCTAGTGTAGCTAGCCTGCTGATGTCAGTTACCTTGAAATACCCCATTGGACAAGGATCATCCCTATAAGCTCTGTGGCATGTGCAATGACTGCATAATGCCATAGCGTGACATACTAGTTAGGTAGGAGTCTTAATCCCAGACATAGCAACTGTAAAACTATGTGTGTTTGTGTGTCTGTGTGTGTGTGTGTGTGTGTGTGTGTGTGTGTGTGTGTGTGTGTGTGTGTGTGTGTGTGTAGGGATCAATGATTTTGAGGCCATTCACAGACACTACACCTCCCATTGTCCTACTTTAGGAAGCCTGCTGATGTAATTCACCTTGCAATACACCCTTGGATAAGGATTAGTCCTATAAGCTCCGTGGTGCATGTGATAAATGTGTAATACTATAGTGTAGCATACTAGTTAGGTAGGAGTTTTAATCCCAGACATAGCAACTGTGAAACTCTGTGTTTGTGTGTATAGAGAGTAATGCTTTTGAGGTCATTTACAGTCACTACACCTCCTATTGCCCTACTTTAGCAAGCCTGCTGATGTCAGCCACCTTGAAATATCTCCTTGGAGAAGATTCAGTGCTGTAAGCTCTGTGGCACGTGAAATAACTGCGTAATGTTATAGTGTGATGTACTAGTTAAGTAGGAGTCCTAATCCCAGGCATGGCAACTTTGAGACCCTGTGTTGTGTGTTTGAGTAGAGAGTAATGCGTTTGAGGCCATTCATAGTCACTACACCTCCCATTACCCTACTTTAGCAAGCTTGCTGATGTCATTCACCTCAAAATACCTCCTTGGACAAAATTCAGCTCTGTAAGCTCTGTTGCATGTACAATGACTGCCAAATGCAATAGTGTGATGCACCTAGTTAGGTAGGAGTTCTAATCCCAGACATAGTAACTGTGAAACTCTGTGTGTAAATGCATGCGTGTGTGTAGAGAATAATGGCTTTTGAGGCCATTCATAGTCACTACACCTCCCATTGCCCTACTTTAGTAATTCTGCTGATGTCATCTACCTTGAAATATACCTTTGGAGAAATGCTAGCACTATAAGCTACGTGGTGTGTGCCATAAATGCAGAACAATGTAATAGCAGTAATTACACAGCTATGGGTTTGAATCTCATCTGTGGCAAGTATTTGTGCGTGTATCGCAAATATATTGTCCCCCATTTACACCCAGTACACATATCAGAGCCTGAATTTAGCACTCCTGCAGATATCATCCACCTTACAAGAATCTGTTGCAAAGCCTAAACCATGTCTGGTCAGTGATGCATCTGATAAATGTGTAACATAATGATCTATAAAGGTTGTTAAATAGAGGTTTGAACTTCACACCTGGCAATTGTAAATGTGTGATTAGGGTAAAACTATTTTTGGGATCTCTCACCCACTACATCACCCAATGCCAGTATTTACAAGGGCTGGCGATGTTCCTCACCTTAGAAGTACATTGGGACAGCATCAATCCAATAACCTCTGTGGCACGTATGACAAATGTGGTATACTGTAGTAGCAATACAAAGCTAGGTAGGGGGTTGAATCTCAGTACTGACAAATGTGTGTTTCTATCAGTGTCCTGTGTGGAGGATGCTGTGATTGTGTAATGACAGGATGCAATGGGGTGGGTTTTGCTAAATTATTATACTGAGGACCTACTATATGTCACAATTTCCACCTTACAAGGGCACAGATGTCAAACAGCAGAGAGGCTGGTGTAGACAATCCATAGCCCTACATGCGACATTATGGATCAGTGAACAATATAGGCAACCCTTGTATTACTCTCCCATGTCTCATACACAAACACACTTGGCTAGGCAACAACCACTATACTGGTAGTTCGCTGCATATTGCCCAGAGATAGTAACCACAGTGTGATTGCAGTGGACTACATGCCTGTTGACCACAACACTGCCACTGACATCAGAATGTACTGTGATGTGTAACATCTCCTGACTGTGTGTTATCCAGCAAGTAAAAGGACATGGCACCCTGTTCCATCCCTACAATAGGCAAATAAATGCTTACAGTGGTCCTTTGCTATGTTCCCCACTGGACGCCTGCAACAACTATAGAGTTTGCAAATGTAACCCACAAAGGGAATACCATGCCTTATACACATGCCCTGTATGGACAGATGTCACTAACTCCACTGAATACCTGTATCATGCTGTCAATGTAGGTGCCGGCACGACCTCGGTTCCATAGCTAGGTCTCACCACATGAGGTTAGGAATGCCACATCAGATGATAACAGTCTGTCCACACAACATGCCCCAGAGACCTCAAGTACACTTCCACACATCAAAGAACATGCCTGTGGGACATGTGCACAACCCAGACACTGTCCATGTTATGGAATGTAAATCACATACATGGCAATCATTGCACAGCACTGGCCACCCACAATAGTAACCCAGATGAGAGGATGGTGAATACAATACCCACCTGTGTGGGCCAATCCAGATACTACACCCCTGAGCTACACTGGAGGCCATTGTCATGTGACCTGATGCCAAGGTATTCCCTTTGCCTAGCCTTGTACAGCCTTCTGGCACAGTCAACTGCTACACACCTGTGAAGCAATGAACCCATGCATGTCAGTACTGGCAAGTGTGT
>NC_056729.1:869684160-869699160 GCF_019279795.1 Protopterus annectens
TTTATCTATGTGTTTATATAGATAGAACAACATATTGATTCAACAATATGTCCACTAACAAGTACTACACAATAGTAGACGTCAACACAGTTGCTCACTGCTATTCAATATGTGTACTGACAGATAAAGTGGAAAAAACAACAAATGCTTTCCTAGCTGTGCTGGCTTAGTCATTAACTGCTCTGACTTTAGTGTGCAGGCTCTTGGGTTCAGGACCTGCAAGGGCTGTATATTTTGTTGCTTTGCAGAACAAGGACTGTTGTATACAGAGTGGTTAAGGCAGTTTTGAGCAACTTTAAGTGGGTTTGTGCAGGTTTGCATGACAGGAAGCGGTGCTAGCGTATGGTTAAACGTATAGGCGCTTAAACTGTGTAGGCTTTGCTTACCAGTGTGCAAATCTGCTTAACATTTATATTGCAGCAATGCTGAAACCATTAAGTATGGCTCAGCCCTGGTAACCAGTTATCACATTCCAGTCTGATAAAATAGCAGGGTAATGACACCTTTAATAAGTGTATTTAATTCTATGTACATCACATGCGTCTATGTGCTGTCATTAGAGTAGCAAGAGGTGTGAGTCGACTGTTTGGGATGCCGGATTATATATGGCTTGTACAACATTCTATTCCATTTGAATGTGTTTCATACATGGGTAGTATCCTAGGTTATATGCAGTCACATTGGCATGTAGTGTATCATTACGTTACTACTATTAACAATGCTTTCCCAAGTAAGAGTAGATTACAGATTGCAGTACTGGAACCAAACACCCCTGCATGCAAAGATGGACTCTGAGTCCTGACTATCATGTTCTTGGTGTGTGAGCTGTGTGTCATTAAGTATTTGCTACTGGATAGTGATCTGACATGTGGATATTAACTGTAGACTACTGTGTGTATAGGACATGTCATTGAGGGCTGCTGTCATGTAGTAATGACCTACCTATCAGTTCAGACATCTATCTGTCAAAACATTCATCCTAATGCATAACCATTTGGCTTGTTGATGTCTGTCTGTCCTCTGTACAGATGTGCAGATGTCAGGTATCCATCTTGGCTGCTTACAGGCAATCTATACTTGACTGACACTGACATGTCTGCCTAACTGTGTTATGAATGCCACAGCTAGGAATCCCCACCCTGTATGCACCACATACCATGGATACCTCAACTACACTACCACAGTCAAAGAACATGCTTGGGTACAGGTCTCCAAGACAGACACTGACCGTGTTATGTAATACATGTTGCATACATGTCAATTGGAGCACCTCACTGGCCCTCTGCAAGAGGCAACCAGATGGTTGAATGTTGCATTTAACTCTCACACTGAGGATCAGTCACATGGCATCAGTTGATAGATGGCCTGCTGACAAATGGCAGGTAGCATGATACCACTGTACCCACATCCCCTACTCTTCTCATCTTTCCATGGACAATATCCTGGTACACACCTAGGAACACCTGTGGACCCCAGTACTGACAAATGTGTCAGTGTGCATTACTGAGAATAGTAGTGTCTGTGTGTTTGTAAATCTGTAGTTGATAATACCCTGTGGGCCTTCACACCCACTACACCCCCCATTGCCATAGTTAGATTTGGCTGCTGCTGTAATGGACATTACATGTACCTTGTTGCACTCTTCACCCTATGGGCTACCTGAAGCTTGCAGAACCAGCACAACACACTTGTACAAATGGGTAGATAGGCATGGGTTACCCTCCGAGTCCTGGCAAGTGTGTGTATGTGTGCAAGTATGTATATTTGTAGGATACAGCATTCTGAGGCCACATTCTCCTAATACAATACACCTTATCATGCAGTATAAGGGATAGTGATGTTGCTGACCATAGGAGAGCCATTACAAAGTATCACCCTACTATCCCTGTGACATGTGCAATAGATGCATATCCCTGTAGTAGCACTCTTGAGATAGAAAAGGAGTTGTATTGCAGTCCTGGTCAATGTAAGATTGTGAGTATGTCAGAGTATCATCATGGGTTTCAGTGAGTACAATATCCAATGTGGGGTGTGGGTGTTGGGTATACTGTCAGTCCCAGTACATGTCCCAAGGTCCACTGTATGGGGACTTCTGTCACCATCAACCATACAGGTAACTGATTACACTATCCAGCCCAATGATGCATGTGCTGTGTGCAACTTATCTGTAACAGGATGGACACACTGACAAGGTAGTTAGCACTGATAAACCCAGGTCTCTCAGGTGTGTGTATGACTGTTATGTGTTTGTCAATGTGTATATGACAGTATGTCACACTATCTATTGTCTATAGACAACCAGTACATCCCCCATTACCATACTGTACAAGGCCTGGTGATGTTCTTCACTTAACAAGTAACCTGGGACACATCTCATCATAAAAGATGTGTGGTGTGTGCAATTAAGGTCACACACATTAGTAGCAATAAGTACCTAGGTAGAGGTTCTACTCTCAGTGTTGCCAAGTAAGAATGCGTGTGTATGTGAAGGGATCTACTTCAGTCTGCAGAAAATACATGTCCCAGGAGGTCATCTCTCTGAGAACTGACTGGCAAATGCTAACATTTCAAAGGTATAATCTTGTGGAAATTCATTCCATCAAAACTAGAAGTAGATGTGTAAATGCCCTCTTCCCCACTGTATAGTTGTACAGCGATACTGGAATTGTTATATATAGCTGGCTGTGGATCTTGTGGACACAGCCCCCATCATTGCAGTTATTGTTGTGTGTATCCCCCTGCTTAGTTGGCAGTAATACTGTATAGTTGATCTTAACAGGTTAAGTAGTTGTCAGTCACACTATCTGCGGTTCTACACCACCCCACACCCTCCAAAGAGTAGGGCTGTGCCACCCACACCAGCACACCTATTTTAACCAAGTTGAGGATTGCACTATATTGGGGAAGGGGACATATACTCTTCCAGTACCATCGTCAATGACATTAAACTAGCAGACTGATTATTTCCCAATGTGATGTTCTGTCTATTCTGTCTTGGTGGAATTACATAGGCTAAAATGGGTTCCCTGCAAAAGTACATACATCCATGTGTACAGTATTCTCTGTGTATTGCATCAACACCAAAGCCTTTTTGTGTGTGTGTGTGTGTGTGTGTGTGTGTGTGTGTGTGTGTGTGTGTGTGTGTGTGTGTGTTATACACAAACGTGGTGTGTAACACCCAGTACACTTACCATTGCCCACTGTAGAAGGACTGCTGACATCAGCCACCATGCACTCACCTGTATATACCCCTCAGACCTATCTGGCACATGGCACATGCAGTAAATGTTATACAGACCTGTGACTTGTGATCAGCTGTACCCAGGATATGGCACAGTCAAGGTGTCACCACAGAGCCATACCCCTTGTAGGAAACAAAAGCAGACCAACATACTGCTGACACATAGACATGTACAACACAAACAGAATACACTACGGAGACCACAATCACTCAGTGTTAATAAAAGCAGTAATGCATCATGGCTGGACAGCTACACATCCTGACATTTAAGCATTAAACTTTAGTGCTGAAAACATGTTACACAGAATTACATTGGTACACCTTAGTACAGTCACCCTGTGCATCAGAACCATATTAGCCTGTCCCTGCATCAGTGTTATGGATGACAGGAATGTGGCACAGGTATCATCATATACACAGGGTGTGTTGTGGGTTTGCCAGAGACCTAGGCTGAGCCATTTGTTTGACATCATGTGTGTGTGTTTGGGGGTTTTATTATTAATTGGGCTGTGCAGATGTGGTGTGTGTAGGTATGGGGTTGCCTTAGCTGTGTTGGTGATGTGTGTGTGTGTGTGTGTGTATGCATGCACACAGTTCTGCAATGTGGTTGCCCTATACAGGGGTTTGTTGGACAGCTGTAGATCATACCTGGCAGGGTGTGCAGTTCACTATCTCCAGCCATGGACATGACAACTGTGCCTACCAAGGTTCCACAGGTACTACTAGGTACAAGCCAAGATAAGGTACTCTCCCCTGATGATGACATATGTCCGCTGGATGTGGGTCCTTCTTGGGACTGGCCAGGGCCACGTGCATGTGGCCTGCTATGTTGTGGTGTGGACAGCGCCACCCCTGCAGTGCTGGTGCTGGTATTGCCACTACAGGAGCGGCTCTGACTTGTTGCATGTCCACGTCAATCTGCACCTGTTGGTGTTGCTGACCTACATCCATGTGGCCCTCACAATACTCCCACCATATGCTCAAGCACAGACATTGCACAGTCAAGAATTCCCACCATTTCACCCAACCATCTATCCAGGACCTCTGCAAAGTAATGGTGGACACCTGCAAGATCACGGATGTTGTCAATAACAGCAGAATGACTAGCCCTCTGGATTCAGACCCTGTCTTGTATAATGTTCCATACATGCCTGCGCCTCCATGATGGCCTGAAACATGCGGCTAGTGACACCAGCTGTGGCACTTCTGCCAGGGGCATGATGACCAGCAGCCCTCCTACGAGCACCCCTGTACATATGCCTGTGTGGTACCTCGCCGGGCATCCAGATATGGCTGCTGTGCCCAGACACACTTGCCATAGTCACCACACTGTCCTGTCCCATGCCACCACCCACCAACTGTCCCTCATCTATGGCTACTGGCGATGGGGTATGTATAGGCAATGTGACTGTGATGGGGTGGATAACAGTGGGATGTCAAACGATGGCACAGCTTAAGCCCCTGACAACCCTGCCCATGCCTCACTATACCTATCATCATTGTCAGAGTCTGTATGGACACTAGCATCAGTATGCCTGCAGGAGGGACTCTGACCTACCTCACCACTGGTGAGGGGAAAACAAGAAACTCACTTTAAGACCTGTACATCATTGCTTAACTGTACACACACACACACACACACACACACACACACACACACACACACACACACACACACACACACACACACACACACACACACACACACACACACACACTTACAGGTGAGGTTGCACAAAAATATTACACAAACACCTCTCATTACCCATCTGTCAACATGCATGACATATGGCACTCAACAGCATCCACTGCAGCTATAGTCAATCTCTGTTACCAATATTATATATCTCTGTGATGCATAAGTTGTGTTAGTAGGTGATACCCCTTCCCCTGGAACACACTGCACCCATATACACAGTATTGCTGTCCACCTGTTCAGCACCCTGGCATGTACTGTGCACCATAACTCACAGGTGTACACACCATTGCTCAGTGTGTATATGTGTGTCAGTTATGTTTGCTCTGCTGCTCACAGCCCCTATGTGTTTGTCCGACACATAACTTGAATGATATGTGGACAGAAGTCAATAGTGAATGCCTGATGTCTGATTTGCAGATCTCATCATCAGCAGTGCATGTATGAGCAATAAAATACAATTACACTGACAACCTTTAAAGCTTACTGTGGCTGTGAGGAGTGTATACACCCTTACTGACATGGCAACCCTCTTCCCTGCTATGCCATGGGGCCACAATACTGCATATGTTAACATTACACAAACCTGATATATGACATATGACCTGTGCAATCAAATGCAGTATCAAACAAATATGTTAGCTCTGCAGATGCTGATTGAGATGCATACAATATGTGAGTGCATAAGTGCACACACCCTTAACATGATGGTTTCTTGCATCAACTGTTAAGTGCACTACAGCAGTCACTATTCCTGGAAGGGGTACACTAGGTATACCAGCATGGCCCATCTGCACTTGCCAGTATTTGGTCACTCTGCCCTACAATTGTCCCCCAACTCTGCAAGATTGCAAGGTCAACTCGTGTACACAGCCCTATGAGGTCAGACAGTGCCTTCACTAATGCTGTGGAGTCAGGGTTATGTCTGCCACAATTCATGACCTTGACTGTGTGCAGATACAGCCATTCATAGCGAGCTTTGGATGTCTGCTTCAGTTCACTTTTGTGTTTCAGGATGACACTCCTCCCCATCCTCAGCCTTTTTGCAAATGCTTGACAACTATGGGCCACACATGAGTATCATTTTGCAGTGTCCCAAATTCAGAACACCATGTGAACCGGTCTAGTCCCTGCTAATGAATGGCAAACATGCAGGTGTACACTGGCACCAGCAAGGTACAGATGAGTATGGTGGGCCTGAGGTGGGGTGAGGTGTTTCTTGTGCAGCACATGTATCTTAATTGATACTGTCTGTAGGTTTCTAACTTGGTCTTGGTACACCATTACACATTGCAACACATGCCTTTGGGGGACTTTTGATGTTATGCATATGCTACCCGTAGAGTGCCCCGGCTGATGTTTCCTGTAGAGCAACTGTCTCATCTGATTACCCTAACCCATAGGCAACACTTATGCAGAGTCCAGGTGATTGTCGACACAGGTACTGCACAGTCAGTACTTGCTAGACATTCCCGCAACTCTCTCAATGTTGCAGCATGTTTCTAGGCAGCCTCCATCACTGGTTTGCAACATGTGTCATCATCTGTCTTGAATGGCCATCTGTTTATTTTCTACATTAATGTTGTCCCATACTTCCTCATCACATACATGACTGTCTGCACTGTTTGCCATGGTATTAGCAATGGTGAGGTAAGGCTACATGTCCCACTCCTGCATGCTACCTGTTGGGTATGGAATCCATTCCATGGCTTGTAAGATGTGTGCAAGCCATGGCTGCCTCTGTTGCAGGTGAGTGGGCAAATGTGATGGACATATGTCTTGGACAGCAGACCATTTCTTGGTGTGACATTGAGGACCTGTACTTGATGGAAGGTGCATACGCATGGAGAGTGAATGCTGTCAGTACCTCAGAAGCTGTTTCCACAATATGTTATTTGGAATGTGTGCACACATATGCTTCCAGTGTTTGTTAAGGTATCTATTCCCCATATTTACTGTCCTAACATAGGATTCCATGTTACAAATTCATTGCTCATGTTAGGATCACATTACAGGTTGTAAGGGTTGTGGAATGTGGTATTGTGATATGCAGTTGTGTAGATCTGTAACAGTTGCAATTGTAATTGGTATATACACTATTGTAGCACTGTATAAGGGTGATGTTAGGCCACTTGTTCCACCATTATGTTCATCACTGTGCACACAGCTTGCAATGGCAGGTTGTTAGTTATATTGCAGGACTCTTACATACCGTTCAGATATGCCACCAGGGTGACCGCTGTGATGCAGTGCAGTTAACAGCAACAATAAGTGAATATGTGCAGCATGCATTATGGGTAGGTTTGTTAAATGTGTGCATGGCAAATACCATGGCCATAACATGGCCGGTGTATTAGCAAACCTGAACAAACAACACCATACTCACCAGCTACAGGCTGCTGCCCCAGAGGTATACCAGAGTGACCTACATAGTTGTGTGAGAGATGTGATGTCAGTAGCCACACCTGTAGCATTGGTACAGGGTGGGAGCAGCATTTCAGTACATCAGCAGTACAAACCCACAGTACTAAAGATTATGTACATCTGTTCATTACTTCAATGCAGCAGCAGACTATATAAATTTTATCTCACATATGCATGATTAAACTCTACAGTTGCAGATGGATAAGCAACAGTGGTCTACTGATGTGCCCTATGGCCTTACCTGCATGCTCCTCATCCATTGTGTGGGTAGCACCCATCTCTACAATGCTATCAGCTGAGCCTTGGCTTTGCTGGTGGCCAGGTACCCGAGGCTGGCGGGTAGCTCCTCAGCATGTATCGCGGGGGCTGGTTGGCATGACCCCCCCATGGCTAGCTGGTCCCACCTAACTGCAGCAGCACACTGATGGGCATGGCAGATGAGGTCAGTCCATTGCTGTCGGACCTGCTCATAACAGCGGTTATGCAGGCCAACATCGTTTACCTTGTGGATGAGCTCATTCCACAGAGCAGTCCTCTCCTGCAGATCATGGGCTGTACAGCCAAAAGGGTGTGGTGGTGCTGCACCAGGTAATTGATTATCACATAATTTTCCAGGGGGGGAATAAACTGGCAGCCACTCTCTAGACATGGTGCCTGAAAGACATAAAGAGGAAAAAAGGTCTAAGGACCTCATACTGCAGGATATAACAGTTGTTAATTGACATCTCTGTCTACACCCCCACCATATCTGCAACAATAATCTGAGCACACAACTCAATGGGTGTGTTTACAGCAAAATGAAAATAATGCCAGCACCAGAAGGGACTGATACAAATAGCTTTATTAAGCTGAATACTAGACCGGTTTCAGCACATGGCTTTCATCAGTAGATTAATACACTTTGAAGAAAAAGCTCTACCATAAATACCTAAACAATGATGACATCATTTCCTGTCATAAGAAATATATATAGTTAATACATAAATACACATATATATATATTTGTACAAAGTTCAAATAGCATGTATATGAGAAAAAAATATATGTTTTTAAAATAATCAAATAAATTAAACAAATCAGGCATAAACATTTAACCTGAAAAAAACAATATTTATAATTTATCATTGAGTCCAGGGGAAAACAAACCTCCTAGTTTCACTATCCATTTTCTTTCTTTATTGTTAAGAATTTCATGCCATCCAGTTTTGAAAGCACGATTACCTGTAATGTTGTCTATGATAGTAAAAGTAAATTTAGCAGTGGGATGATTCAATGAGTGTCTATATAAGGCATTGGTGATCCTGGCATTCCTGATATCCCCCAGGTGTTCAGATATTCTAATTCTGAATTGTCTAGATGTCTGCCCTACATAAAAAGCTTGACAGGTGCATGTTGCAAGATAGACAATCCAATCTGAGCTACAATTACCAAAACAACCAATATTATATAGATGTCCCGTATTCTTACTAGTGAATGTTTTGGTTTTGAATATGTAGCTGCAAAAACTGCAGTGTCCACAGGGGTAAGTTCCAACAAGTTTTTCACCCGTTAGTGTCCTCTGGGATAGAGTGTCATCCCTAGAAGTTGTTTTCTTGTAATGGGAGAAATGTGATGCTAATGTTTTGCCCTTTCTATAAGAGAATGAACATCTGTCCCCCAAATAATCCTCTAAAACAGAGTGAGACTTTAGTACATTCCGATGTTTGTCTATGATGTCCAGAAGGTGCTTGGTATTTCTGCCATAGGTTGTGACAAATCTACAGGTATCATAGTTGGTCTGTCTATGATGTTCTTTGTATTCCAATAGTGTATCCCTGGTATAGTTTTTACTCCATTGTATGGCAGAATGAATAGTATGTCTGGAATAACCTCTAATAAGAAACCTGTTGGCTAAATCATCATGATGTTGTTTCAGATCTTGTTCAGAGGAACTTATCCTTTTTATCCGCAAAAACTGGGATTTGGGGATGTTATTAATAGTATGCTTGGGATGTAGACTGTTGGCATGGAGCAAGGTATTTATTCTGGAAATTTGCGAAATACAGAAGTTTTGAGGGTGTTATCAGGTAGACGCTGTAAAAAGACATCCAAAAAGTGTATTTCATTATGATGGTAATCAACCGTAAATTTGACACCCCGTATATTTCCATTAAGATGTTCCACAAATTCCTGTAAATAATCTGTACCACCTTTCCAAACCAGCCAACAGTCATCCAAGTACCTTCTCCAGATGTCAATTTCAGGTATGTATATGTTGTGTAACTCATCATAAATGATATGTTCCTCTACATATCCCATGTACAGGTCAGCATAAATAGGTGCAAATGAAGCACCCATTGACGTGCCCTGTATTTGCCAATAACAATCCTGTTTAAAATAGAAAACATTCTTGGTGAGGATCATGATGATTTAGCCAACAGGTTTCTTATTAGAGGTTATTCCGGACATACTATTCATTCTGCCATGCAATGGAGTAAAAACTATACCAGGGATACATTATTGGAATACAAAGAACATCATAGACAGACTAACTATGATACCTGTAGATTTGTCACAACCTATGGCAGAAATACAAAGCACCTTCTGGACATCATAGACAAACATTGGAATGTACTAAAATCTCACTCTGTTTTAGAGGATTATTTGGGGGACAGATGTTTATTCTCTTATAGAAAGGGCAAAACATTAGCATCACATTTCTCCCATTACAAGAAAACAACTTCTAGGGATGACAATCTATCCCAGAGGACACTAATGGGTGAAAAACTGGTTGGAACTTACCCCTGTGGACACTGCAGTTTTTGCAGCTACATATTCAAAACCAAAACATTCACTAGTAAGAATACGGGACATCTATATAATATTGGTTGTTTTGGTAATTGTAGCTCTGATTGGATTGTCTATCTTGCAACATGCACCTGTCAAGCTTTTTATGTAGGGCAGACATCTAGACAATTCAGAATTAGAATATCTGAACACCTGGGGGATATCAGGAATGCCAGGATCACCAATGCCCTATATAGACACTCATTGAATCATCCCACTGCTAAATATACTTTTACTATCATAGACATTACAGGTAATCGTGCTTTCAAAACTGGATGGCATGAAATTCTTAACAATAAAGAAAGAAAATGGATAGTGAAACTAGGAGGTTTGCTTTCCCCTGGACTCAATGATAAATTATAAATATTGTTTTTTTCAGGTTAAATGTTTATGCCTGATTTGTTTAATTTATTTGATTATTTTAAAAACATATATTTTTTTCTCATATACATGCTATTTGAACTTTGTACACATATATATATATGTGTATTTATGTATTAACTATATATATTTCTTATGACAGGAAATGATGTCATCATTGTTGAGGTATTTATGGTAGGGCTTTTTCTTCAAAGTGTATTAATCTACTGATGAAAGCCATGTGCTGAAACCGGTCTAGTATTCAGCTTAAAAAAGCTATTTGTATCAGTCCCTTCTGGTGCTGGCATTATTTTCATTTTGTTCGGACTAACTTGCTTGCCATGCACTAGCCGTACTTGCTAGCTTTTCTCTTTGCCTACTGTGTTTACAGCAAACCTACTGTTGGGACATACATCGTATTGTACAACAAATAGTACAATGTATTTCTAGTCATGATGCATGTTGAAAGACTATCATTGGTGACCTGTACCCATGAATCCCCACATAGGTGGCAGTACACTAAACACCAAAAGTCTGATGAGAGACTTAGGGACACAGGTGGACAGTGGTCTCACCTTCAATAACCACATCGCCACAACAGTCAGGAAATCCTTCTATGTGGCACACCTCATCACTAAGGGCTTTTCATCCAGAAAAAAGGAGGTCATTGTCCCACTGTACTCATCCCTCATGATAGAGATGATAGAGTTGTATAGACTACAACACCACATTTGGTATATACCTCAGAAGACATCTGCAACAGCTGGAAAGCCACAGAAATACCTCACTAAAAGAATCACAGGCCTAAAGCAGATGCCCTATACTGACCATCTAAAAAAACTCCAGCTATACTCTATGGCATATCGTCTACTCAGAGGCAATCTCTGCTTAACATACAAGGCCATGTCAAACCCTGAGCTGTTGGACATGCTCCACTTAAAGAAATCCCAATCCCTCAGAGCCACACACTCCAGGGATCAGAACCGTGTCATCACAATGAACAAAACATGCTGGAGGGATAGGTTCATGACCCTGAGACTCCCCATACTCTGGAATAGACTGCCCATACATGTCAAGCAGAGCTCCTCTTTGGCCCTCTTCAAAAGGTACCTTGATGATTGGATGGCAGATAGGAAATTCACCACAGGGATCACATCAGTTGCCCTGCTAGACAGGGGTCCAGGGAAGTAAATATTGTTGGAAGAAATATCCAGAGAATTGTTATGGCTAGGCTTGTATAGGCCCTAGGGCTGATAGCCTAGTACCAAACCTATGAATCTATGAACCTATGTCACCTGCATGCCATTGTAAGGGCCACTATGGTTCCATATATGCATGTGTTTCGTTTGCTATGTGACTGCTCCAAATCTGGTGTTTTGTGTTAATGGGGATATCTATGCATGATGTTAGAAGTAATCCTGGGTTATGCGGACTATTACTACCCACATATGTTCTGTGACACAATAGCATGTTTGGGAAGCCTGTTCCCAGCAGAACCACCTCGTACACCTCATCTGGCCATATTACCAGTCCACAGCACATCTGAGACCCACCCTGGGACCTCATCATCTGCTGGTCCTGCACTACTTTCAGGTGGAACAACCTCAGGGGATGCTATTTGTTCCCCCCCAGGAGCACACACAGACAGGATCCTGTCACCTGAAGATAGGTCCAGGGTCTGGTGCATAGGGAGCTCCACAGAGACTTGGGGGATGTCCTACACCACCTTGAGGCCCTAGGTACACAATTACAGGGTCCGCATGCTCTTCCTGCTCAGCTCCCAGTACAGGCACCTTCAGGGCCATGGAGGTGCATTTGTGACTGCCCATGGGTGGGGACTTTGGTCCCACTATTTCCATTTGGGGGCTTAAGGGCTTTCATTTTCCAAACACCACTCCACATCCAAGTTGTTTACCGAACACATGTGTCATATACTGCCCCTGTATGCTGTCTTGTCTGTTTTCCAATACAACATACCTCCCCAAATATACCTACTATCCTTTCCCAACTTACCATTCTCACCTTCACAAACAAAGACAATGTGTTCAGAACATGGATTTCACACCAGACATAACTGTCCATTTTGCACCCACTTACTATATATATATATATATATATGTATATAAATATATATATATATATATATATATATATATATATATATATGTGTGTGTGTGTGTGTGTGTGTGTGTGTGTGTGTGTGTGTGTATATCTGTAGACATACATGTATATGTATATATTATATATATATATATATATATATATATATATATATATATATATATATATATGTATATGGAGTGTATGCAAACATCAGGTCCACAGTCTCTAAATCTCCTTCCTCCACAGCTGCACTGTTCTGCCTTGCTACAAAACAGAAGGGTGTCACATGTGGACACAGCCTAACATTAAGGGATATATATAGGGACAGACTGCAGGTAAGCTTATTACAAACCTATGACATTTGTGCATGATACATTTCACATTAACATGACAGCCCTGCAGGTGGTGGGGTCTGAAACTCATTTGTCTATCATAACTTCATTACGTTCACATCCAGCTATTTGCCACACTAATATACATGTCTTGAGGTACAGAACACACACTATGATGGCTTACATCTTGTCATTCAGTGCTGATCTGCACAGTTGGCAAGTATGGTCCACTGCCCGCAGGGCCAGATGCTATGTACATAGCAGTTGTTTAGCAGGACTTCATTACAACAACAAGTCTTGATGGCACATATACATTTTTCCACATCATCTATTCCATTATTACAGCCCAAGTACTAAATTCAATTACATGCATAAACGTTTCACATACCTGTTGTAGTATTGTCCTCTCTGCTATGTCCACTTTATGTGTCCGTTGTTTTATATACTTTTGTTTTGTTTTGGTTTGTTGTTTTAATTCTCTCTCTCTCTCTCTCTCTCTCTCTACTACAGGGTTTGAGCTGCTTTGAATAGGATGCAGCATGGATTTTATAAGTGATGCTCATGATCAGGTGATGGCCACTGCACCAATCAGTGCTCACCACTTGCTAATTGCATGCCGCCAGCTGTGTACTACATTTTGTGGGAAGAAATAGCCAGGGAATTGTTATGGCTAAGCTTGTGTAGGCCCTAGGGCTGATAGCCTAGTACCAAGCTATGAACCTATGAACCTATGAATTACCACTGTCATGGCAAACTACTATTATAAATTACTACATCATGTTGGCATTGTCATTTTACCTTTCCTGTATGCAAGACATCCTTCCTGTGTGTGGGCAGCAGTGTTACAGACAACAGGTAGCAATACCTCTTACAACAGGACTTGCAGACACAGGCCAACTACATATTTGTATAAGGTTCCAGAGTTGTTATATGCATTGAATAATGCTAGTTATACAGGGTTTGTGTGTAGATGCTAGTTTTGCATGGAATGCAGTCTGTCTGCATAGCTCTCAACTGTAGGGCTATCTACATGATGGCCAGAGGATTGGCTATGTTTTGTCTGTTCATCACACAAGCCTTTTCTCTGATATATCAGTGGCATTCTCTATGTTGAGTGCTATCAGTACATGGCTACATCCCTTTGTGTTTCTGACTTCATATTCCTAAGTAAGGCTATGTTGCAACCAATTGTGTAACACCAGTGATTTTCACAGTGTATAACAGCAATATTGAAAATATGGCCATATGTTCCAGCCTCTTTCCTCCACCTATATACCAGGCTTTTCCCGTATGTCATGCAGTAAGAGATTGTTAGGTAGTGGCCTATCGTTATTTAGTGATGGCATTCCTGCTGTCATTGCAGTGATGTTGTGGACTCCACACAAATTGGGAGGTAGAGTCCATATATTTGAGGGCTACAGCTGGACAAAACATGTGTGCCCTTGTAAGGTCCAGAGGTCAGTGTATGTAACACTGTTATATGCCCTTGTAAGTCATTATATGTGGGAGGGGTATGCACTGTTTTTAACCTTAGCTTTTACATGTGAGGGATATCAGTAGTAAGACACATGGAGATATATGGCTGTACATTTCCATACATTTCACCATGGGAAAAGTGGTGGGCTAGTGCTTACTGACTTACAGACAGTTCTGTTTGTCAGTGTGATAGTGATGTTTTAAGTTAAGCATTGTTATGTAACAGATACATTTTCATTGTGACAACTTAATTATTTCCCCCGTAGGGATTAAGTACAGAGTGTAATTGGAGGTTGCTGAACTACATCTGTAATTAATAAGTGTTGATTGATTCTTATCTTCAAGGCAAATGTTTTTTTTTTTACAATTGCACAACTTGAAGGCCTTAGCCTGGACAGCAACATATGTTATGCTTTCAGATTATTGCATCAAATGTTTGTTTGAGAGTTGTATTACTCAGTTATTATGTATTTCAAACACCTAACTGCTATATGAAATGGCATATACAACTGCAATAGTACACAAATAAACATTTCTATGTA
>NC_056729.1:869704160-869716660 GCF_019279795.1 Protopterus annectens
CCATCATTACAAGAGTCCAATCAAGATAAAATGAAGTGTAGAAGAAAAAATATTTCAATGCATTGGCTACATGACAGCTTACTTAATATCTAGATGAAAACACAAAGGTTGTGAGGCATGAAAAAATAAATTACTTTTTAAATACATTACTGGAATGCCAGTCAAAATCAAGTATAAAAAAACAAGCAGCACTCAACTCAAACCACTTCTCTTTGCACTCCAGTTCTAATTATAATTTATATCCAGCTTTATTAAATTACTAAGTAACATGCTGAAAGTAGCAGTCTCTGTGATACTGCCACTTGTAAAAATGTTTCTTATCCAGGAAAGACCTGCTGCCTGACAATGATCTACTTGTTTCATGGGGAAGACATGATCAAAGTAAGAAATGAACAGCAAGCAAGAAACAAACTCAGGATAATTTGCTTACAGGATTACTGCACAAGTTATGGATCACACATGATAAATTGGCATTATGTTTAGTTTACGGGTAAAGCCTGCAAAGATGACTGCAAGTCTCCAACAAATGTAATGAGCTTCTGAAAATACTGTAATCCTGTCTTTTATTACAAATACTGTCATATGCATTTTAATACCTAAGACTTATGCGTTATCTAGTTATGTAAATATTCTCTGCATGGCAACAACAAAAAGGCTTTCAATGTTGGTAATTCTTTAACAGTATACTTATTAAAGCTTACTTTTATCTTACAATCACCAACAAGCTTACGTGATGGTCATTAAAGCATTGATACTTAAACACAGAGCAACAGGGCACTGCAACAATATCCATTTTCTGAATAATAAGAAGCATAAATCAAAAGTATAAAAATACGACAGAAAACCAGAACATTCTGCAAAATCAAGGACATATGAAAAGCCACTGTTGTACTTGTGTCTACCTTGGATGGGGGAATACTCTGCACACTTTCACTACATAACTGCTCCTTTTCTTGCTTGGACACATCCAGAGTCACTACATGGGGGAATGGTGTGCAACAAGTATGTTACAATTTGAAATGTCTCTGGCTGACGGTGATGGCTCTGACACTCTTACCTCTCAACCTCAGAGCAAGAAATCTGGACAAAGCCATATATGGAAATAGGACACAGGCCCAAAAACAAGGACAAATTTTAAACATTGCTCTTATAAACTTAGAAAGATAATAGAATAGTAGTAAGTCTTGCATTAGTATGAATTTTCTGAAGGGTATGAAATCTGAAACCCAAATGTCTGCCATTATTTTCTAACATCAGTCTTTAATGATTTGCTACTAATTTGCCAGAAAACCACAATGTTATGAAAAACAGACCAAAATGTGATGAAAAAATATAAAATTGCCACAAAATACAGCTGGGAACCTGTCAAAGAAGGGACACCTTTTTAATAGTAGTACTGTTAACTTGAGCAGCTGACAAAATAAAATAATCTACGTGCATTTCTGAAATAAAAGTAATCTAAAACTCTGATCATTACCGTTATTTATAATTGTAAACCCTCCACATTTTGTTCCAAAAGTGCCATTTTGTGGAGGGATTATTAGGGGGGAGAGCAACATTTTGAGCCATAATTGGGGACAGTTGAGAGGTTTGGATATTCCTAATTCTATAAAGTGATTTATTTGCAAGTATCTCTCAATCTCTTAATGCAGGAAATCTGGAAAAGGCCAAATATATATGGGGAACATATTAACAGTACTAAAAATGGCTCTTGTATAAACTTAAGACAGTTGATAGAATAACAGGTCTTGCTTTAGCATGCATTTTTCTGAAGGTTATGACATCTGAAACTCAATGTCTTACATTATTTAGTGACATCATTCCTAAACGATGTGCCAGAAAACCACACATTTTATGAGGAACAAACCAAAAATAAGAAGCAAAGATCTATTCATTCTGTAAAAGTCTGGACAGTTGAGAGGTATAGTTCAGCCAGGGCTCTCTTTAAGTTTGCTGCCCTTCCCCCCTCAAAAATCATGGTCAAATGGAGCCTCCCCCCTGCAGCCATTCCAATGTCCCATTCCTTGGTTATTTCACCACATTTACCATAAACACTGTAATGTGCATACTGCTTTACTTCTGCAATGATTTGGATTTCATTGGAAAATTTTATTTTGCATTTTACAGCACAAACACTAATAGATATCTACTCAACAAAGAAATGCAGTCTCACAATGAAAACAGACTTAGCATTAAAACTTTGCTGCCCTTGAAACTCGCATTAATTGAAAAAGCATTGAAACCCACATTCAAAGAAAATACATTTTGCCAGTGGCAGATAAAGATTAACTTTGGGCTGTTTTCAAACCATAGGTCCCTTGGACATGAAACTTACACATGTTCTTTGATACACCTTCTTAATTGTATTAAATTGTATTCCTTGTACAATACAGTACAGTTGTTAGAGGGCATTTCAAATTTATTGTTTTGAACATTTTTCCAGTAAACAATGAAACAATGCATGCACCAATAATGACAAAACTGCCCACTTCAGAAGGTTTCCATCATAAAAGTCT
The DNA here is from genome assembly GCF_019279795.1 of Protopterus annectens. NCBI lineage: Eukaryota > Metazoa > Chordata > Ceratodontiformes > Protopteridae > Protopterus > Protopterus annectens. The sequence goes on from NC_056729.1 coordinate 869,706,677, forward strand.
ACTCAAATGTCTACAGTCCACCAGTATCAGTAAATATGCACAATCTCTGTAGAAGTAAAAGTCATCTAAATAATTCCACATTAAAGAAATCTGTAACTAATGAAGAGGTTGCTGCCAGAAAACAACTTTATGTTTCATTGTTTCATCTACAAATAAAGTACCTGTTGCCCTTGAGGAAAAAATTGCCTATGTTGCATTAAAAAATGATAAGCTAGTAACATTGCAATAGGGAATGGATGGCAAACTGATAACTGGTTCATAGTTAGTAGGTATCTTCAACAAAAGGGAATGCAGCATCCACCCCTTTTACAACACAGTACAGTATCAGCAATGCAGCTACCTACTGTGGGAGTAGAACCCACATCCTTCTGCATCAAAAGCAAGTAAATTACCTGCTGTGCTATTAACAATGCAAGCTGACTCAGCATAAGCAGCACTAAACATTTGTTCCCCCGCAGCTCTCAGCTCCTTGTAAAATCTATTCAGCACTCAGCTGTATCTTTGAACTTTGCAGCACAAGAAATCTGGAAAAAGCCAAAATGTATCGGGGGGGGGGGAACAAAAGCCCAAAAACCAGGGACACATTTTAAACATTGCTTGTATAATGTTGGAAAGTTGCTAGAACATGTCACTGCTAAGACTTGAACCCAGGATCCTGTGTAAAACAGTCATAGCAATATACCACTGTGCCAAATCAGCTGTTTTGTGAAAGAGAGGAAGACTGAAACTTAAATGGCTACCATTTAGTGAATTCAGTTCTCACCATAGCTGTCAACCTCTTAGAACAAAACAGCTGAACAAAGCCAATAATGGGGCAATACAGCCCTCAAACATATTCAGTGAATTCAGTTCTCACCATAGCTCTCAACCTCTTAGCAAAAAACACCTGGACAGAGCCAGTAATGGGGGAATACAGCCTCCAAATATATTCAATGAATTCAGTTCTCACCATAGCTCTCAACCTTAGAGCAAAAAACCTGGACAAAGCCAATAATGGGGGAATACAGTCCCAAAACAGGGACAAATTTCAAATATCCATCTCATAAACTTAGAAAATGGCTACAATAAAAGGTTTTGTGTTACCATGTACTTTCTGAAGAATATGAAGTCTGAAATTCAAATGCCTGTTATTTTTATTTATTTAACATTTGTTAACCAGGAAAGTCTGACTTGGAACAAAAGCCAATTTTACATTTGTTAACCAGAAAAGTCTGACTTGGAACAAAAGCCAATTTTCAGCAGAGGCCTAGTTATGACTTGGAACAAAAGCCAATTTTCAGCAGAAGCCCAGGGAGAAACACTCCAGACACATCTTTGTAAGATGGGAGGACATGCAGACTCTACACAGAAGGCACCCCAACCAAAAATCAAACCAGAAAACTTGTAGCTGTCAGGCAACAATGCTACCACTGCACCACTGCATTACTGACTATGTAAGGAAACAAAAATACAGAAACCACAGATTTTATGAGGAACAGAACATATATGAGGCAAAATTCTGCAATTATTTTTACAAATGGTGGTGGGTAGGGAATTCAGGCCCTTTCAACCTGCACCCAAGATACAGAGTTCATGCCTGAGGTATTCTCTACCCACCTGGAGCATTATACACACACACACACACACACACACACACACACACACACACACACACACACACACACACACACACACACACAAACCTTTCATTCCCATTCAAAAATAATGGCTACACACAGTACCTTGTTCTCAGTCCCATTCAGTGTTCTCGTCCCATGCAAGCTTATTCCAGTCTCCTCAGTCCAGTCCCGACCACACACACACAACTTCTCAGTCCCGTTCAAAGCTAATGGCGACACACAGTACCTTGTTTTCAGTCTCATTCAGTGTTCCCATTCCACGCAAGCTTGTTCCAGTCCCATCCCACACAAGCTAACAACCGGTTTCTTTTTCCCAAGAGAAGGCTCAACTGTTTTCCCACGAGAGTAGGCTCCAGCCTGCAGTCGGTGCAGTCTGGAGTTTTTCTATTCCATGTGGTCTTTACCACACAGACTTCTGGGCATCTGCAGGGCAGAAATGCCTTTCCTCCTATCTGGACTGCTGACACAGCAGTCTGGAGTTCTGTGAGTTGCAGCAACTCCAAGCACGCATGCATGGAGTGCCGGGACTTCACAATTTGTTTGTTTTCTTTCTTTCTACAGGTGGAGGAGTTCCGGGACATTTAGTTTTCTTTCTTTCTAAAGTGTGGGGGGGTTGCAGTCCTATAGCATGAGCCGCCCCTGAGTACACATTATGCATCCACAACAGACATTAGTGTCACTGTTTGTGAAACATGTGCATATTAGCTGGATTGCACATTTAACTGTTTTACAACTACATACTGCTATTTACATTCCTGAGTACACAGTGTAGGTTTTAAGTCTGCACCTGTTAGCCTTGTACATTTTTCAGTACATTCACTGCTACATACAGCTGAAATTGAAAGGTTAACACAAGACACTGCTGGCAAACAAACAAGTGAAACACATTCTGATGGCAATATGTACTGTTGCTTTTTTTCAGTTATTTGACATGCCCATTCTAAAGTATGCAGACAAACAGTGCTAACTCTGTTCACCTCAGTTGATGCATCCTGCAGGACATAAACATTTCTATTTTTCAGGTACAGGTGAGATGACACACACCAGTGTTTGGGATCACCTTTATTAGTTTTGGCATAAATATCTGTGTACAACTCAGAAATCCACAATTACTATTCCTGCATTATTTGCACAGGGGAATGCTTTTTATTTCTAACTGTTACAGTAGCCTTGACATGGCACTTTCTTGGCAGGTTCACTCAGACACATGCACACATATTCTAATATTCCTCTCCTACATATTGTACCTTGTTTGCTACTGACATCTGTATTACAGAGCAGCTGGGAATACTCCATTGTAACACTGGTAGCCTGACACAGGCATTTATTCCTGACTTTTACAGTACAATTATATATACAGGTGGTACTACCATTGCTATACTTTTGATTTCTTACTGCTAATAGTAGGGGTATTCTGTATTCACCATACTGCCAACACAGCTGGGCCAATCACTGAGCATGAGCCACAACATTCTGGGACCTCTCCACAGCAGTTGTATGGGCATACATCACACATTAATCACACCTGCACATTCACAAGGTGAACTTTTTCCATACTTAGAGATACATAAGACTGCATACTTACAGACAGGTGGGACATCCTGTGCTCGGGTTTCTTGGATCCACTGGTCCAAGAGTGTACCCCTCCTCCGCTTCAGGTCATTATGGTGGTGACGTACCTGCTCACCAGTCCGGGATATGCAAGTGGCACTTGTGAGATCATGTGGAAGCTGGTCCCAGGCCTCTGCTTTGTACTGCAAGCCCTGGTACTGGCCCTGCAGCAGCCTGCCATCATTTTTTTTACTAGGAGCCCAACCATGACCCTGGACTCCTGGATGCCTCAACGTTGAGCTTGGAAGTGTACACCTTCACCAACACCAGAAAATTTTGTCCTGCTGTGAGCAATCCCAAATGGTTATGGCTGTATTCCCACCTGTGCAGTTTAAATAGGGCAGTTATCATGCACGTTTTCTTAATTGGCCAGTTTTAATATGCTGAACTATGCTTAGCTCCGTGCAAATCTGCATAGTGATGCTTACACCAGGTAAGCACAGCTGAAAGCCGGCAAGCAATGCTTACACTAGCAATGCATTGCTTAAATCTATTTTTTTCATTAAATTTATAAATTATTTTTTACATTTATATTTTACATATTCCCACTCTTACTGTGCTATTCGTAAGCCATATGATTGACATCTATCATTCAAATTCCTTAAAAGTTTATTAAATAATTTGGTAGATTGAGATTCAAACCAAGCATGTTCTACATGCTGTACTATGGCAGTACCACTATGCAACAGCAGCTTGATGACATGTTCTATCAGAGTAGCACTTGTCTATTATTTTTCAGGATTTCCGCCAGGCAAAGCATAGCAACACACCATGCAAACAAGCTGCGCACCTCTTACATTTCGGATTTATTTGATGAAAAAGAAAACTACATTTTTTAATTTTTATTGCTTTCCTCTTGCTCTACTGCTTCCATGCATGTAGGGCAAGAGTGCATACAGTTGGGCATGTGCACTTGAATGCTGCTGCCTTCTAGTTATTTATGTTTTGTTTTGCTTTTTTTTTCAGTGTCCACGGACACTGAAATGTTAGATAGTTACATTTCAGTGTCTGTGGACACTCGTTTATTATATAATATTAGAGCAAGGCTTTATTTTTAAATTATATTTTCTTGTTTGTTATCTCTACTGTAACTGTTGATGTGCTACATACCACTGTAGAAACATGTCTATTGTAATTTATGTGTATACTGATCATGTCTAAATATCTAAATGCATCTGTAATTTTTCTATGTGGAGCTTTTCTTCCCAGACCTCTGCTGAAAAAGGACCTTTTCAGCTCAGTCAAACACCCCTGGTTAACAAATGTAAAATAAAAATAAAATAAAATAAAATAAAATAAAAATAAAATAATATTATAGAACTTAACACTCATCTGTGTCACAAAGTGCCATATGGCACTTTCTGAGAAAAGGGGGCATGTTACATGTGCAGGCACTGCTAACACATTCCCCCTGTGCTTGCTTCTGGTTCATGTCCATTTAGATTAAATAGCAGCATGCCTTCATGCATATGCAAGGTGCGCTGCTATTCTAAACGGACATGAACCACTCCATGCAAGAATAGTCTTATTCTTGCATGGAGCTTTAAGAATCCTGAGGTTAGACTTTTAGGGATTAGATGAATTTTCTCTTGGTCACCAGGGATCAGACATTATGGTGCTTTTTTAAATTTTGATCAAACTGAGCAAAGGTTTAATTAATTTAAACAAGCACCTCATTGGAATCACTTAGCATTTCTAATTTCTATCATCCACATAATTAGTCTTTTTCATAAAATGTTTTTACAGTGGAAATTGTCAAAGGTTTTGGCATTGTTTTCTGTAGCCATTTAGGAAAACTATTCTTTCCATTTATATTTAGAGGATGCTTTGCACCTCATTGGAATCACTTAGCATTTCTAATTTCTATCATCCACATAATTAGTCTTTTTCATAAAATGTTTTTACAGTGGAAATTGTCAAAGGTTTTGGCATTGTTTTCTGTAGCCATTTAGGAAAACTATTCTTTCCATTTATATTTAGAGGATGCTTTTAAATTTGGAACAGTGCATGATTAAAACTATGATAACAAAATTATAAAAAGTCTAATTAGTAGGAGTGATAGGAAACAAGTAGCTGATCAAACATCCGTGAACTCATTCCTGGTACAGCTCACATCTGACAAGGCTTTATTTGTTTGTTTGTTTATTTATTTGTTTACTTTTGCATTACTACCCCAGAAAGAGAGCTTGTTTGCTAATGTGAAGATGTGTGGCATATGGCAACCTACAATCATCATAAGATATGATGTTGATGGAGGAAGCAGCTTCCAAAGCTAGTGGCCTGCAGTAACTGAGTCACTAACTGATTTATTTTACAGTTGTTTGTAAATGAATACAGAAAAAAATGAAACCTCAAAAAGAAATTCAGAATTATCCTTGAAAATATGAAATTATTAAAAGCTTGGTCTAGTGTTTCTGTTCAATAGAAAGTGAACTTTGATAATCATTTCAGTTGGATACAACACATTTTTTCTTATTGTAAATTCTACAATTACCAAAAACAATGAGTAACTACTAACTAGCATTAATGTAGCTTCTTTAAAGCATAATAAAGAAGTAGTCACAAACCCCTAAATATTACAAATTTGCCACAGTTACAAATATCACAAGTAAGTATACAACAAACATAATAATAACAATAATAATAGTATGATGCCTTAGAGAGTCACAGTCAAGTGGGATATCTTAGATTGTTAAATTTCTCCAATGTTTAGGTTTTTTACATAAGTTGTAGCTTTTACAGCATTTTACGAGTAATCCCCGGTGGTACAGTGGAACCAGACCTAATCTGTAAGTCAGAATATAATTAATGTATATTAAGTCAATGTTTCTACAGTCTTTGATGTTTGCAAAGAGTACTCTTCTCAACACCAACAATGTACCCAGATCTGCCTTTTTCTGCAGGTCATAATGGATAATTTATATTGGTAGCATCAGTAAATACATTTGAAAACTCTTTTTTTTATTATTCTAGTTGGCCTTGCATTCTGTGTATCCTTAGTTTATGTTTGAATGACTTAATATTTAAAAAATGTATGTCTTTCTGTTCATAAGATTCTCCCTGGGATTCAGTAAACTTCCGTACAGGAATAGCTTATTCCTGCACAGAAGGGACCATTCCAGTGCAGCAGGGCAGCGTGCCATGCATATTCATGAAGGCATGCTGCCGTGCTGTAAAACTGACATGATTCTGTGTACGAGTGCAGGGGATGTGTCTCAGAGCAGTACTCTCACAATACACATGCCCCCTGCACAACATAATTGAAGTTCGGCAATTTAAAATGAGCGAGAACGCTCGTAACACCCCCAACCCATCAGGGTAAGAAATCTGGTCAAATCCATAAGGGAAAATTGTCCCTACCAAGGCAAAAGGTGATAGAATAACAGATGTAGCATAAGCACATAGCCACACCTCCCAACCCACTAGAGTAAGGAATGTGGACAAAGCCATAAGGGACAATCATCCCACAAAGCAGAAAGTTGATAGAATAACAGGTTCAGCATTAGCATGGATATTCTGAAGGGTACATATAATAAAACACAACAAATAATTTTTTTTATACATGCAATAAAGTTTTAGCATAGCTGCAGGGGTGTGCTTGATAGTTAGCTATGCTTATGCCAGCTGAAACAGCACAAGAAGTTAAATAGCAAGAGACATCCAGCCCAAGCAGCACTGCAATAGTGTAGTGTAGTGGTTACAGCATGCGCTTTGCAAGCAGCCATTCCTGGTTTGATCCCCAGTGTCACTAATATGTGTTTTACATGTGAAAGCAGTACATAAACATTTTTTTATAATTAGTTACTAAATAACATATATTTGTTAACCAGAGTACTGTAGTAGGTCCAGATGTGAGGTGTCAATTTAATAAAGTTGTGAAACCCCTATATAAACACAAGTGCCCCAGACAGTATAGTCACACATGAATAAATGTAATGAAAGCACACTGGGGGATGTCAGGGACAGTAAACAAATTTATAATATGTAATGAATAATGAATCAATCCCATACAGCAGATAGTCTATAAAATAAAAATAAGCAATGCTAAGCATTGCACAGCTCTGCATACTAGGTGTAAGCATTCCATAAATATGACTGCTAAGCAATAAGTAGCCTAGCTAAGTGGATTTGCCCATTGGTAAGCAGGTTTGCCGGTAGCTTAGCTTAGCTCAGCATATTCAGAACTGCCAATCACAGCAAAGGGTGGGAAATCGACTATATTTAAACTCGGCAGGTGGGAATACAGCTCATAACTGGTTGCAGCTTCCCATTGTAGGCAGTATGGCAGGTGTTGGTGAGGGCATGCACTTCCAGGAACAGTGCTGGAGCATACAGAAGTCCATGGTCATAGTAGAACTCCTGGTAAATAACCATGATGAGAGACTGCTGCAGGGCCAGTACCAGGGCTCCCAATATAAAGTGGAAGCCTGGGACCGTCTTGCCCATGATCTCATCAATGCCACTGTTATCCCTCGGACTGGTGAGCAGGTCTGGCACCACTATGCCAACTTGAAATGGAGGAAGAGGGAGCTCTTGGATGAGTGTTTCCAAGAAGCAAGGCAGAGGGGTGATGTCCCAGTATTATGTAAGTATTCATATCAGTAGCTGTTTACCAAAGTCAAGCCTGTGCATGTGATGGATAGGTATGCCTAAATATTTCTCTATTCCCTTTACAGCTGCAGCTGAGCGGGCTGTGAATCAGGAAGCCCATGCCAGTAGGTTGCAAAGGCTGCGTCACAAGGCTGGTGAGTAACAATTCTACTTGTAGTAGTTATACCAAATAAATATAAAGTAGTAGAAAGTCACCTAGCAGTACAAAAACTGTGTATGGGTTGTACTGAATAAACCAGACAATATGACAGTAATAGTCCCATATAGGTGATATTTAAATAAAACCATAACTGCCTGGCAATAAAGGTCTAAATCCTGGACTGGTTGTGTTTACTCTGGTATTGTATGATATTTAATGTTGCATTCTCTGAATAGTAATGTGTTAACCAATGTTACCAACACTGTACTACATAACAAATATGTCTAGGAATGTCTGTATAAGACTGTTGTAAGTACAAGGTCAGATTGTACAACCAAGACAGACTTAGAAAACACTGAAAGAGCCGACAGCAGTTTCTAAATAGCTCACTCTGATGAAATACCAATTGTTGCATTTTTAGCACAAACAGCCATGATTCGAATCCTGGAAGTGGTAGTAAGCTGTATGCATAATCATACCTCTCAACTGTACAGATTTTCCCAGAATGTCCAGATAATTGGCTCATATTTTGGCCTGTTCCTCTTTCTCCCTGGCAAATCACTGGGATGATCTCAGAATTGTAGTCACTAAATAATGACATACATTTGAGTTTCATACTTCTAATCTGTTAGAAAATGTATATTAAAACAAATCCTGTTACTCTGGCAACTCCCTAAATTTATAAGAGCAATATTCAAAATATGTCCCTATTTAGTGCTGTGTCAACCACTGTTTCTCACACTGTGCTACATAAAAATATGTCTAGGGATGTCTGTATAAGACTGTTGTAATTACAAGGTCAAATTGTACAACCAAGAGAGACTTAGAAAGAAAACACTGAAGAAACAGACAGAGGTTTATAAATAACTCACTCTGATGAAACAGAAGTGGTTGTGTTTTTAGCAGACATAGTCATGGTTCGAATCCTGGGAGTGGTAGTAAGCTGTATGCATAATCATACCTCTCAACTATACATATTTTCCCAGAATTTCGAGATATCTGGCTCATATTTTTGGCCTGTCCCTCTTTTTTCCTGTTAAATCACTGGGATGATCTCAGGACTGTAGTCACCAAATAATGACATACATTTGAGGGTCAGACTTCAAACCCTTCAGAAAATGTATATTAAAAAAATCCTGTTACTCTAGCAACTGTCTAAAAGTTTATAAGAGCAATAGTCAAAATAGGTCTCTATTTGTACCCCTCTTGTTGACAAGCTTTTTCCAAGATGTTGTGCATTAAGAGACTGAGGTATGTGCATAATTTTAACTAGGAATCTGGGAATATGTGTAGAAACAGTCAGGTAGTGTTAACAAATATTCCCTCAACAGGTCTATCAGGTAAGAGAAGTAGAATTTAGCTATAAGACAGTTGAAGTATACACTGTGTACAAACATACCACTGCCCAAACCAAGGCCATAGGGTATTGTAATAATACCTGTAGATTAATGATTAGAGCAAAGATCATTAAAGGTGTGAGTACTGCAAGGATATACAAGTTGATAAATGACATCTCTCTCTCTCCCAAACATATCCGCAACAATAATCTAAACAGACAAATCAACGGGTATCTCTACACCAAACCTACTGTTGTGACATATGTCCTATTGTTCAACAAATATTGAAATGTGTTTCTATTAATGTCCCATGTTGAAATACTATCATTGGTGGCCTGTTGCTATCAATTTAACCTGCATGCCATTGAAATGGCCACTGTGGTTCCATATATGCATGTGTTCTGTTTGCTATGCAACTGCTCCAAATCTGTTGTTTTGGGTTAATGGGAATATCTATGCATGCTGTTATAACTAATCCTGGATTGTGTTGACTATTACTAACCAACATATGTTCTAAAACTGTAACACCATAGCACATTTGGGAAGGCCGGTCTCAGCGGACCCACCTCTCCCACCTCATCTGACCGTGGCACCAGGTCCAAGCAGGTCTGGGACCCACCCCGGGACCTCCTCATCCACTGGTACTGCACCACCTTCAGGGGGAACC